>NW_022330691.1:0-4070 GCF_002776525.5 Piliocolobus tephrosceles | reverse complement strand
ATGGATGAATGGATAATGGATGGATGGATGGAAGGATGAACAGGTAAACAGATAGACGATGGAAGGATGAATGGATGGGCAGATGGACAGGTGAATGGATGGATAGACGGGTGAATAGATGGATGATAAAAGGATAGATGAATGATGGATGGATGGATGGATGGAAGGATGAACAGGTAAATAGATGATGAAAGGATGAACGGATGGATGGATGGACAGAGAGTGAACAGCACAGGGGCCCTCCTGCATCCCTTGCCACTCACCTGGATGTACAGGTCCACCAGCTCGTTCTGCCGCAGGATATAGTAGATCTTCCCTGCTTGCAGCCAGGCATGCGCCTCCTCTTTCTTCTGGAGGTCAATGAAAATTCCCAGACTTCGTTTGGTGTAGTCCAGAGTGGATCTGTAGGCCCTGGAATCAGACACAGGTATCAGAACAAGGGCTCTCATCCTCCTGGAACCAGTCTGCCTCCTCCCGTGGGTCTGGTGACACATGAATCTGGAATGTGGGGACTGCAAACAGCCCTCTTGTGTGTGCAGTGTTCTGCCCTTCCCCGGCTGGTGAGAGGGCCAGGGTGAACACTCATGGCATGGAAAAGATGAAGGACATCCTTCTGAGGGAATCGAGCATCACGCTGCCCTGTGGCAGGAGGAGTGTGCTAGTTCATCTCCCCTGCCTCCCAGACATGGCCTGTGTCTTCTCCAGATGCACCAGGAGCCGTTAGTGTTCAGAGGCTATCTAGGCTGATGGTTCCCAAGGTGTGCAGGCGTCACAGTCACTCAGAGGCCTGTCTGTATAGCTTGCTGGCCCTGCCCCCAGAGCTTCTGACTCCACAGGCCTGGGGCAGGCCCCAGAACTCCCACTTGCCACAAGCTCCTAGGTGATATAGATGCTGCTCTGCTGGTCCAGGGACTACACTTTGAGAAGCATGGCTCTAGCACACTGGCCCATTTTCCTTCTGTGAACCTGAGGCCAAGACTGGAGCCAGTCTCCCGGGTCCACATGGAATCTGGCTCCTTCCCTGCTCTCTCAGTAAGTCCGACACTCCAGGGGCTGTGACTGCAGCAATGTCACCAGGCCCTGTGGGTGGGGTGGCCAGGGCCATGATTACCCCACCAGGTCAGGATGCTCGGGGGAAGCCGAGTGGGCCACATATGGGACGTGAGACCTTGAAACCCTGCCCCAGGGAAGCAGATGACACAATTGGCTCTGTCTTCTGTGGGAGAGAAGCCACAGGTGGCTGCTGTGGTCACATTTAAGGGGACAGATGAAAGGAGTGAAGACTCGGGGCAGGCAGAGGTCAGATGACAAAAGCCACCATAGTAGGAAGAACAGCCCAGAGTGCACATACTGCCTCTGCTGGGGTTGAGATGACATTTGACCCAACAAGGGAGGCTCAAGCTGGGACTCACGAGCCAGCAGCAGCCCTGGGATGACCCCAGACCCACCAGCTCAAAGCATCTGATGCCAAGGAACCAAATGGTCCAAAGGAAAGGGGCTGATGGGGCCCTGGGCCAGCTTCCCTGTGCCCCCCTCCCTGCCCTGTCCCCCCAACCCCCTTGCCCCCCTCCACACCCCCATCACTGCAAAGCCAGCCCTCACTGCTCAGTGCCCAGGGACAGGTAGAGCTGACTGGTGGTCTCCAGGAGCTGCCCCCTCCAGCACTTGTCGGTCACCTTGTGGGCCAGGGAGAGCTGGAACTCGTGGTAGATGACACACTGGGCCTCGCTGGGCATGACGATGCTGTAGAAGTAGCACAGCCACTGGACGGCCCGCAGCTGGCCTGGGCAGAAGACAAAATGGAAGACGTCAGCCTCCCAGCATCGAAGAGAGGCTGGCTGGGCTCAGAGTCCCCTGTGCTGTGCTTGTCTCTTTCACACCTCTGTGGACCTGGGCCCCATAGGCAGGGAGCCTGAGCTCAGACAGGCCATGTACCTGTACAAGGGCAGACACCAAGCACACCGTGACATGGGCACAGCTTGGTGCAGATGCTCATGGTAGAGGCCGGCCTTCTTTACAACTCCCAGGGCCGAGGTCCTGGCCAGGCTCAGACCCTGCACCAGGCCATCTATTTCTGCTTCACAAAGTCCCTCTGGCCAGGACCAGGGCTGGCTTTAGCCTGAGCTGATGAGGCCAGGGGCACAAGTAGCCCCTGTCGCAGATGGAACCCTGAGAGAGCAAAGCCAAGCATCATGCCTGCCACACATGGTATCATGTTGGGGGAATGGGGTTCAAAGCCAGCCACTGGTGTTCCCACACATGCTTCTCTCATGCAACCAGGCTCCAAAACCATAAGCTCACTGGCCTCTCCCAAAGCCACGGTGCTGGGAACAGTGGAAAGCTTCTGATTTTCTAGCATCAGAAACATTCTGAAGATTAACACCGGAAACCAGGTACGCTGAATGGACATCTGTCACACACTTCCCCCAACGACAGCTGAATACACAGTCCTCTCGTGCGCCCATGGGACATTCCCAATGACAGACCATGTGCCAGGCCACAAAACGAGCCTCAGTGAATGGAGAAGGACTGAGACCAAAGCAGAGGTGTTCTTCAGCTGTACTGGCACAAAAGTGGAAATCAAGAGTGAAGGAAAGTGGGAAATTCAAAAATATGTGGAAATTACACACTCCTAAACAACCAGTGAGTCAAAGAAGAGACCATCAGGGAAACTGAAAACTAATTTGAGAAGAATGCAAACAAATGCACAGCCCGGGCCAGCTCAGTGGCTCACGCCTGTCATCCCAGCACTGTGGGAGGCTGAGACGGGAGGATCGCTTGAGTCCAGGAGTTTGAGATCAGCCTGAGAAAGATGGTGAAACCTCGTCTCTGTAAAAAAAATAAAAAATTAGCCGGGTGTGGTGGTGCACATCTGTAATCCCAGCTACTCGGGAAGCTGAGGCACGAGAATGGCTTGAACCTGGGTAGAAGTTGCAGTGAACCAAGATTGAACTACTGCACCCCAGCCTGGGCAACGGAGCAAAACCTAAAAAAAAAAAAAAAATAATAAAAAGCACAGCTTATCAAAAACTCCAAGATGCAGCTAAGGCAGTGCTGAAAGGGAAATTTATAACTGTAAATGTCTACATTCAAAGAAGAAAAATCTCAAATCAAAAACCTAACCTTCCACCTTGAGAATCTAGAAAATGAACTAAACCCAAAGTGAATAAAAGGAAGAAAATAATAAATGTGAGAGTGGAAATGGGAAGTAAAAATACAGAGAATGGAAAAACAAAATAGTCAACAGAACCAAAAGTGGGTTTTTTGAACATAATAACAAAATTGACAAGTCTTTCACCAGACTGACCAAGAAAAGAAAGATGGGACACAAATGACTAAAATCAGAGACTGAGCACCATGGCTCACGCCTGTCATCCCAGTGCTTTGTGAGGCCGAGGTGGAAGGATCGCTGAGGCCAGCATTCAAGACCAGCCTGGGGGAACATGATGAGACCCCATCTCTAATAAAAGTAAATAAATAAACAATTACAAACCCAAGTTTCTAAAGTCAGAAATGAAAGAGGAAACATTATTGCCGACCTGACAGAAATAAAAGGATTCCCTGAAAACACTATGAACAATTGTACACCAACAAATCAGACCATCTAGACACAACAGCCAAACTCCTAGAAGGACACGAACTACTGAAAGTGACTCAAAAATGACCCCAATTAAGCAAGTAAGCATGTGGGGTATCAACCCCACCCTCGGTCTCCTCGACCTTTCAGCGCAGGGTGGGGAGACAGGGACGCATGATCTCTATTCCCTGGCCTGCATTTCCAAGTCTGAATCCCCCAGCACCCTGGGGAGGGCCTCGTAGGAGGAGGTGCCACAGGCTATTGTGCCAGGAGCCACCGGAGGCTGCAGTGGGGGCTGGGGCGCTGGGCTCCTGGAGGGTCTCCTTCCAGTCAGAGAATGCCCCTGGGGAAGAAGCCTGGGTCTGAACACCCCACCCCTCCTTGGGCAGATGTGTGGGACCGGGGCCCCTTCACACGGTCCTTTCCAAAATCTCATCCCTCCTAGGGCCAGGAGTGGTGCCAGGCCTGTGCTGGGAAATGGGCAGATTTGGCC
>NW_022330690.1:0-4070 GCF_002776525.5 Piliocolobus tephrosceles | reverse complement strand
GGCCAAATCTGCCCATTTCCCAGCACAGGCCTGGCACCACTCCTGGCCCTAGGAGGGATGAGATTTTGGAAAGGACCGTGTGAAGGGGCCCCGGTCCCACACATCTGCCCAAGGAGGGGTGGGGTGTTCAGACCCAGGCTTCTTCCCCAGGGGCATTCTCTGACTGGAAGGAGACCCTCCAGGAGCCCAGCGCCCCAGCCCCCACTGCAGCCTCCGGTGGCTCCTGGCACAATAGCCTGTGGCACCTCCTCCTACGAGGCCCTCCCCAGGGTGCTGGGGGATTCAGACTTGGAAATGCAGGCCAGGGAATAGAGATCATGCGTCCCTGTCTCCCCACCCTGCGCTGAAAGGTCGAGGAGACCGAGGGTGGGGTTGATACCCCACATGCTTACTTGCTTAATTGGGGTCATTTTTGAGTCACTTTCAGTAGTTCGTGTCCTTCTAGGAGTTTGGCTGTTGTGTCTAGATGGTCTGATTTGTTGGTGTACAATTGTTCATAGTGTTTTCAGGGAATCCTTTTATTTCTGTCAGGTCGGCAATAATGTTTCCTCTTTCATTTCTGACTTTAGAAACTTGGGTTTGTAATTGTTTATTTATTTACTTTTATTAGAGATGGGGTCTCATCATGTTCCCCCAGGCTGGTCTTGAATGCTGGCCTCAGCGATCCTTCCACCTCGGCCTCACAAAGCACTGGGATGACAGGCGTGAGCCATGGTGCTCAGTCTCTGATTTTAGTCATTTGTGTCCCATCTTTCTTTTCTTGGTCAGTCTGGTGAAAGACTTGTCAATTTTGTTATTATGTTCAAAAAACCCACTTTTGGTTCTGTTGACTATTTTGTTTTTCCATTCTCTGTATTTTTACTTCCCATTTCCACTCTCACATTTATTATTTTCTTCCTTTTATTCACTTTGGGTTTAGTTCATTTTCTAGATTCTCAAGGTGGAAGGTTAGGTTTTTGATTTGAGATTTTTCTTCTTTGAATGTAGACATTTACAGTTATAAATTTCCCTTTCAGCACTGCCTTAGCTGCATCTTGGAGTTTTTGATAAGCTGTGCTTTTTATTATTTTTTTTTTTTTTTTAGGTTTTGCTCCGTTGCCCAGGCTGGGGTGCAGTAGTTCAATCTTGGTTCACTGCAACTTCTACCCAGGTTCAAGCCATTCTCGTGCCTCAGCTTCCCGAGTAGCTGGGATTACAGATGTGCACCACCACACCCGGCTAATTTTTTATTTTTTTTACAGAGACGAGGTTTCACCATCTTTCTCAGGCTGATCTCAAACTCCTGGACTCAAGCGATCCTCCCGTCTCAGCCTCCCACAGTGCTGGGATGACAGGCGTGAGCCACTGAGCTGGCCCGGGCTGTGCATTTGTTTGCATTCTTCTCAAATTAGTTTTCAGTTTCCCTGATGGTCTCTTCTTTGACTCACTGGTTGTTTAGGAGTGTGTAATTTCCACATATTTTTGAATTTCCCACTTTCCTTCACTCTTGATTTCCACTTTTGTGCCAGTACAGCTGAAGAACACCTCTGCTTTGGTCTCAGTCCTTCTCCATTCACTGAGGCTCGTTTTGTGGCCTGGCACATGGTCTGTCATTGGGAATGTCCCATGGGCGCACGAGAGGACTGTGTATTCAGCTGTCGTTGGGGGAAGTGTGTGACAGATGTCCATTCAGCGTACCTGGTTTCCGGTGTTAATCTTCAGAATGTTTCTGATGCTAGAAAATCAGAAGCTTTCCACTGTTCCCAGCACCGTGGCTTTGGGAGAGGCCAGTGAGCTTATGGTTTTGGAGCCTGGTTGCATGAGAGAAGCATGTGTGGGAACACCAGTGGCTGGCTTTGAACCCCATTCCCCCAACATGATACCATGTGTGGCAGGCATGATGCTTGGCTTTGCTCTCTCAGGGTTCCATCTGCGACAGGGGCTACTTGTGCCCCTGGCCTCATCAGCTCAGGCTAAAGCCAGCCCTGGTCCTGGCCAGAGGGACTTTGTGAAGCAGAAATAGATGGCCTGGTGCAGGGTCTGAGCCTGGCCAGGACCTCGGCCCTGGGAGTTGTAAAGAAGGCCGGCCTCTACCATGAGCATCTGCACCAAGCTGTGCCCATGTCACGGTGTGCTTGGTGTCTGCCCTTGTACAGGTACATGGCCTGTCTGAGCTCAGGCTCCCTGCCTATGGGGCCCAGGTCCACAGAGGTGTGAAAGAGACAAGCACAGCACAGGGGACTCTGAGCCCAGCCAGCCTCTCTTCGATGCTGGGAGGCTGACGTCTTCCATTTTGTCTTCTGCCCAGGCCAGCTGCGGGCCGTCCAGTGGCTGTGCTACTTCTACAGCATCGTCATGCCCAGCGAGGCCCAGTGTGTCATCTACCACGAGTTCCAGCTCTCCCTGGCCCACAAGGTGACCGACAAGTGCTGGAGGGGGCAGCTCCTGGAGACCACCAGTCAGCTCTACCTGTCCCTGGGCACTGAGCAGTGAGGGCTGGCTTTGCAGTGATGGGGGTGTGGAGGGGGGCAAGGGGGTTGGGGGGACAGGGCAGGGAGGGGGGCACAGGGAAGCTGGCCCAGGGCCCCATCAGCCCCTTTCCTTTGGACCATTTGGTTCCTTGGCATCAGATGCTTTGAGCTGGTGGGTCTGGGGTCATCCCAGGGCTGCTGCTGGCTCGTGAGTCCCAGCTTGAGCCTCCCTTGTTGGGTCAAATGTCATCTCAACCCCAGCAGAGGCAGTATGTGCACTCTGGGCTGTTCTTCCTACTATGGTGGCTTTTGTCATCTGACCTCTGCCTGCCCCGAGTCTTCACTCCTTTCATCTGTCCCCTTAAATGTGACCACAGCAGCCACCTGTGGCTTCTCTCCCACAGAAGACAGAGCCAATTGTGTCATCTGCTTCCCTGGGGCAGGGTTTCAAGGTCTCACGTCCCATATGTGGCCCACTCGGCTTCCCCCGAGCATCCTGACCTGGTGGGGTAATCATGGCCCTGGCCACCCCACCCACAGGGCCTGGTGACATTGCTGCAGTCACAGCCCCTGGAGTGTCGGACTTACTGAGAGAGCAGGGAAGGAGCCAGATTCCATGTGGACCCGGGAGACTGGCTCCAGTCTTGGCCTCAGGTTCACAGAAGGAAAATGGGCCAGTGTGCTAGAGCCATGCTTCTCAAAGTGTAGTCCCTGGACCAGCAGAGCAGCATCTATATCACCTAGGAGCTTGTGGCAAGTGGGAGTTCTGGGGCCTGCCCCAGGCCTGTGGAGTCAGAAGCTCTGGGGGCAGGGCCAGCAAGCTATACAGACAGGCCTCTGAGTGACTGTGACGCCTGCACACCTTGGGAACCATCAGCCTAGATAGCCTCTGAACACTAACGGCTCCTGGTGCATCTGGAGAAGACACAGGCCATGTCTGGGAGGCAGGGGAGATGAACTAGCACACTCCTCCTGCCACAGGGCAGCGTGATGCTCGATTCCCTCAGAAGGATGTCCTTCATCTTTTCCATGCCATGAGTGTTCACCCTGGCCCTCTCACCAGCCGGGGAAGGGCAGAACACTGCACACACAAGAGGGCTGTTTGCAGTCCCCACATTCCAGATTCATGTGTCACCAGACCCACGGGAGGAGGCAGACTGGTTCCAGGAGGATGAGAGCCCTTGTTCTGATACCTGTGTCTGATTCCAGGGCCTACAGATCCACTCTGGACTACACCAAACGAAGTCTGGGAATTTTCATTGACCTCCAGAAGAAAGAGGAGGCGCATGCCTGGCTGCAAGCAGGGAAGATCTACTATATCCTGCGGCAGAACGAGCTGGTGGACCTGTACATCCAGGTGAGTGGCAAGGGATGCAGGAGGGCCCCTGTGCTGTTCACTCTCTGTCCATCCATCCATCCGTTCATCCTTTCATCATCTATTTACCTGTTCATCCTTCCATCCATCCATCCATCCATCATTCATCTATCCTTTTATCATCCATCTATTCACCCGTCTATCCATCCATTCACCTGTCCATCTGCCCATCCATTCATCCTTCCATCGTCTATCTGTTTACCTGTTCATCCTTCCATCCATCCATCCATTATCCATTCATCCAT
>NW_022330687.1:0-5648 GCF_002776525.5 Piliocolobus tephrosceles | reverse complement strand
AACTGTCCCCAAAACTGGCCATAAACAAAATCTCTGGAGCACTGTGATATGTTCATGATGGCCTTGACACCCACACTGGAAGTTTGTGGGTTTACCGAAATGAGGGCAAGGAACACCTGGCCCACCCAGAGTGGAAAACTGCTTAAAGTCATTCTTAAACCACAAACAATAGCATAAGCAATCTGTGCCTTAAGGACATGTTCCTGCTGCAGATAACTAGTCAAACGCATTCCTTTATTTTGGCCCATTCCTTTGTTTCCATAAGGAATAATTTTAGTTAATCTGTAATCTATACAAACAATGCTTATCACTGGCTTGAGTTAATAAATACGTAGGTAAATCTCTGTTTGAGGCTGACTGCTCTGAAGGCTGTGAGACCCCTGATTTCCGACTTCACACCTCTATATTTCTGTGTGTGTGTCTTTAATTCCTCTAGCGCCACTGAGTTAGGGTCTCCCCGACTGAGCTGGTCTCAGCAGAAAGCCTCACATATTAATACAAATCTGGAATGTAAACAGATTAAATTCTCCACTTACAAGATTTAGAATGACTGAATGGGTAGAAAACATGATCTAACTATATTCTGCTTACAAAAAAACTCACCGGTAGCACCACCTCACCAGAATCCATAGAGACAGAAGGTAAAAGAATGGCAAGAGGTTATCTATGCAAATGGAAACCAAAAGTGAGCAGAAGTAGCTATACTTATAGCAGATAAAATAAACTGTAAGTCAAGAACAATTTTTTTAAAAGATAAGGAAGGCCATCACATAATCATAAAGACATCCATCCAAGAAGAGAATAGAACAATTCTAAATATATATGCACTAAACACTGGAGCATCTAGATTCATAAAACAAACATTACTACATCTAACAAGAGACATAGACTGCAATACAGTAAGAGAGGGAAGTTTCAACATGCCAACCTCAGCATGAGACAGATTATCTACACAGAAAGTCAAGAAAGAAACAGTGGATTTAAATTGGATTTTACACCAAATAAAGCTAACAGATATTTACAGAGCATTCTATCTAACACTACAGAATATACACTCTTTTCAGGAACACATGGATGATTTTCTGGGAGACAGCCTATGTTAACCGATAAAACAAGTCTCAACAAATTTTCAAAAATTGAAATCATATTAAGTATCTTCTCTGGCCACAACAGAATAAAACTAGAAAAATACACCAAGAGAAATGTTGGCAACTAGACCGATACATGGAAATTAAACAACATGCTCCTGAATTACCATTGAGTAAACAGAGATATTAAGATGTAAATCAAAAAGTTTCTTGAAATAAATGAAAATGGAAACACAACATACCAAAACCTGTGGCATACAGTTAGACAGGGCTAAAAGGGAGGTTTATAGCAATAAATACCTACCTAAGAAAAGTAGAAACGTTACAAATTAACAATATAATAATGAACCTCAAGGAACTAGAAAAGCAAGAAAAAAACTCATCCAAAATTAGCAGAAAAGAAATAATAAAGATCATAGTAGAACTAAATAAAAACTTTTAAAAACCATGTAAATGATCAACAAAGTGAAGAGTTTGTTCTTCAAAAACATAAACAAAATTGAAAAACCACTAGCTAAACAAACCTAGAAAAAAAGAGAGAAAATTTGTTAAGAATAAAAGTTCCTCTACAAAGTTTTCCTTTTTGGTTTAGAATGATAAGTGTTAAGAAGATAGTTCCTCTTAAAAGCTTCCTTTAAGTTTCCCTCGGTCTTCACACTAACAAATCTTCTATTTTACTAATGACTCCTTACTGTGCCCTCAAGTAGTTATTACATACAGTAAGGAAATAAACACATTTTATGTTCTTGTACTTGAACCAAGGTTTAACTCCTTTGTTCTCTAGTCTGCCTGGATCTGCCTAGACAGGCGCAGACATGTCCCAGATTGAAATCTATGCTCTTTCCTTGTTTGGAAATATTATTGTCTTCCTGGTTTCCCATAAGCGACCCCCTTCTTTCCTTCGTTCCCCATTGCACCTTTACCGTATTTGGGAAAGTTTAAGTTTTTAGCCAATTGGGATCAGTTTATATTGTGTGGTCCAGTACCAGCCAATGGAGACAGGACACAATAGTAGAAACAACTTGTGTTAGGCATAAAAACCCTGCTTTCCTTTGTTCTGGGTGCTCTCGTGGCAATCAGGCTTATGGGTAGCACCCTTCTGCAGAAGTAAAAATTGCCTTGCTGAGAAATCCTTTGTTCAAGTGTTCATTTTCTTTGTGACTCCGAGCTTTATTTCTAACAATTTTCTGGGGGCTGATCCAGGATTCCCATTCTCCTTTGGGAAGGGGTCTTTGGTCACCTCAACTAGGGGAGGCACACCTCATTGCCCCACAGCGGTGGCCCCAGGGATGGAAGATTGAGACTACCCATCGTGACAAACAAATCTAGGCTCTCAGCAATGTGTAAGGAGAAGGCCTGCAAGTACCTCAATGACCAGGTAACTCTGTGTAGAGACCAAGGTAAAAAAATCGTAAGGGTGACACAACAGTATTTCCTTGGAGGTGGGGATATTCTGGAGGTTAAAGGGTGTGAAAGGTAACAAGCACTACTGCTGTGCAGAGTGAGTGGTTCCAATCTGCGGTTCCGTGGTCACCTCATACGGCTTATGGTGGCCCTCTTGTAGGGATACTGTTGGGGTTTATGCAGTCCCACTGATGCTAAGGGGAGCCTAATTTCCTCTGGGAAAGCAGCCAGAGTGGACAAAACAAAAGGAAAAGAGTGCAAGGAATCTCCAGGGTAGGGATTAAACCTCCAGGGAAGGGTAGGTGAGAAATCTCTAGTTCAAGGGACTGAGCCTAACCAGTATTCAACATGGGAAATACCCTGAGTAAGATAGAAGGTAAAAAGGAAAGGGAAGACAGTAAAATCACCTCTGATAATCCTTTAGGACTCATGTTAAAATACTGGAAGGATACAAGAGGACTAAACATAAGAAAAAGCAACAGATGATAAAGTATTATTATTTCATTTGGACCAAGGAACCTATTCTAAAGCCTTCAGTTTTCTGGCCAAAATTTGGGTCAAATGAGGATTGGACTTGCCAGCTTTTAATAGAATATGTAAATGATAAGAGTCCTGTTTCCCAGGAGGAAATACATTATATTCTGTGTTGGCGGCAAGGACCCATCCTCCTATGTCATCTGAAAACTAAAGGAGACAAGCCAGAAACTACTTCTCATTAAATTAATACACCTGAATCCAAGAACCCCACCAACACATGAGACCCCTTAGACCATCTTCCGCCACCAAACCTTCTTCTCCCCTCCCAGTAGACCAACATCCCCCACCTCTCCCTCCAGTAGATGTAACAGTCCCAGACCTTTCCCCTACTCAGATTTTTTTCCCTGCTTATAACACTTGATTCTTGGGGTCATCCCCAGTTTGAATGCCCTTCCTCAGGAAGACTTCAGCGTGAGTTACAACAATGTAAAAAGGATATCCAAAACTTCCCTTTTCCCCCTTCCTCTAGGGGTTTTGCTACAAACTTCTTCCCACTGAGGGAAATGCCTCTAGGAGTAGTGGGCATTGGCTTTGTAAATGCTCCCCTGACCAGTTCAGAAGTCCGGAGCTTGAAGAGGGAACTTGAGCCACTCTTAGACGATACCTATGGAGTAGCAGATCAAATTGATCAATTTTTAGGACCCCAGTTATATACTGGGGCTGAGTTAATGTCTATCATAGGCATCCTTTGTTCAGGGGAAGAAAGGAGCAGGATGCATAGGGCCGCTATGACCATTTGGGAGTGTGAGCATCCTCCCGGTCAAAATGTCCCTGCAGCCAAACAGAAATTTCCTGCTGAAGATCCCCAGTGGGATAATAACAGCATAGCTCATAGGAGGAATATGAGAGATCTGCAAGAAATTATAATAAAAGGAATTAGAGAATCAGTATCCCACACCCAGAATATGACCACAGCTTTTAATATACAGCAAGAAAAGGATGAGGGGCCTATGGAATGTTTTAATAGGCTTAAGGAACACATGAGGAAATATGCTGGTTTGGATGGAGGAGACCCACTTGGACAAGGAATGTGAAAGCTTCACTTTGTCACAAATAGCCGGACAGACATTACCAAGAAATTACAAAAGATAGAAAATTGGAAGGACCATCCGATAGGGGAACTCTTAAGGGAGGCCCCAATGGTGTATGTACGAAGGGATGAAGAAAAGCAAAAGCACAAAGCAAAGATTCTGCTGTCCTTACAGCAGGGAACTCCCCAACAGGCAGTTCAAAGAAATGTCGCTGACAAATCTTTTAGGTACCCAACTGCCAGACCCTATAACAGAGATAAAGGAATTAAACCAGGGAACAAGGGAATAAAAAGAGGAATAGGGCAAAAGAAATGCTTCAAGTGTGGGAAGGAAGGTCACTTTATAAGAGAATGCCCTGAATGGAAAAAAGAAAAGGAAATCACCCCACTTACGATCTTTGAGGAGGAATGGGGGGCCAGGGGCTCTACTCTTTTTACCTCAAGTCCCACCAAGAGCCCCTGATAAACGTAGAGGTGGGACCCAAACCTGAGAATATCACCTTTTTAATTGACTTAGGAGCTGCTCATTCCTCAGTTTGTTATCTTTCCCCCCTGCTGTAACTTGGTCACAAGAAGAACTTTTTATTTTGGGAGCAAAAGGAGAGGGGTTTAAAGCAAAAGTCTTAGAAGAAGCAAAAATTAAATATCAGAACTACTCAGTAAATATTAAACTTCTGTTAATCCCAGAGGCAGGAACAAACCTACTAGGAAGAGGTTTCATGCTAAAATTAAACCTAAGCCTTTATGTTAATCAAGGAAAATACCTCCCCTCCTTAAATTTGCTCGCTACTCTAAATGAGGGACACATCCATCCAGATATATGGTCAAAGGAAGGAAACGGAAGAAAATTACAAATTTCCCCAATCCAAGTTGAATTGAAAAACCCAGGGGAAGAGGTAAAAAGAAAATAATATCCAATTCCCTTAGAAGCTAAGATCAATTTAAAGTCCATACTAGAAAGCCTCCGTGAGAGACTCATTGAACCCTGTATGTCTCCTTATAACACTCCGATACTGCCTGTGAAAAAGCCAGATGGGTCATATCCGCTAGTGCAAGATCTTCGAGCTGTTAACCAAATAGTTCAAACAACTCACCCTGTTGTTCCTAATCCTTACACTATTGTTGATAAAATTCCATACAACCATGAGTGGTTCACGGTAATAGATCTAAAGGATGCCTTCTGGGCTTGCCCACTAGCAGAAGATAGCCGAGACCTGTTTGCCTTTGAATGGGAGGACCCTCACTCCAGCAGAAAATAACAGTATTGATGGACAGTTTTGCCCCAGGGATTTACAGAATCTCCACATTTGTTTGGTCAAATATTAGAACAGATCATAGAAAAGTTTTACAGACTGCCATATATATGCCTGCTCCAATACACGGATAATATCCTTATTTCAAGGGAGGATAGACAAAAAGTAGAATTTCAATAGGTTTTTAAAATAATTTACAACTGGAGGGATTACGAGTGTCAAAAAAGCAAACTTTGGTTTGTAGAACCTGAAGTCAAGTATTTAGGGCACTTAATCAGTAACGGAAAACGGAGAATTGGATTTGAATGGACTGAAGGCATCATATCCTTACCTCTG
>NW_022330676.1:0-1026 GCF_002776525.5 Piliocolobus tephrosceles | reverse complement strand
TGAGGAGTGCTTTACTTCCAATTATGTGGTCAATTTTGGAATAAGTGTGATGTGGTGCTGAGAATAATGTATATTCTGTTGACTTGGGGTGGAGAGTTCTATAGATGTCTATTAGGTCCGCTTGGCGCAGAGATGAGTTCAATTCCTGGATATCCTTGTTAACTTTCTGTCTCGTTGATCTGTCTAACGTTGACAGTGGAGTGTTGAAGTCTCCCATTATTATTGTATGGGAGTCTAAGTCTCTTTGTAAGTCTCTAAGGACTTGCTTTATGAATCTGGGTGCTCCTGTATTGGGTGTATATATATTTAGGATAGTTAGCTCTTCCTGTTGAATTGATCCCTTTACCATTATGCAGTGGCCTTCTTTGTCTCTTTTGATCTTTGATGGTTTAAAGTCTGTTTTATCAGAGACTGGGATTGCAACCCCTGCTTTTTTTTGTTCTCCATTTGCTTGGTAGATCTTCCTCCATCCCTTTATTTTGAGCCTATGTATGTCTCTGCATGTGAGATGGGTCTCCTGAATACAGCAGACTGATGGGTCTTGACTCTTTATCCAGGTTGCCAGTCTATGTCTTTTAATTGGAGCATTTAGTCCATTAACATTTAAGGTTAATATTGTTATGTGTGAACTTGATCCTGCCATTATGATAATAACTGGTTATTTTGCTCGTTAGTTGTTGCAGTTTCTTCTTAGCCTCGATGGTCTTTACATTTTGGCATGTTTTTCCAATGACTGGTATGGGTTGTTCCTTTCCATGTTTAATGCTTCCTTCAGGAGCTCTTGTAAGGCAGGCCTGGTGGTGACAAAATCTCTCAGCATTTGCTTATCTGTAAAGGATTTTATTTCTCCTTCACTTATGAAACTTAGTTTGGTTGGATATGAAATTCTGGGTTTAAAATTCTTTTCTTTATGAATGTTGAATATTGGCCCCCGCTGTCTTCTGGCTTGTAGAGTTTCTGCCCAGAGATCTGCTGTTAATCTGATGGGCTTCCCTTTGTGGGTAACCCGACCTTTCTCTCTGGCTG
>NW_022330671.1:0-1413 GCF_002776525.5 Piliocolobus tephrosceles | reverse complement strand
TGGCTAGTACAACAAACGTGGCTAGTACAACAAACGTAACCAGTATAACAAACGTAACCAGTACAAAAAAATAAAATGGAAGAGAGTGATTCAAATGATTTATTATTCGAAAATATTAGTGTAATTAGAAAAATAAGACATAAAAAGAAAAGGGGGAAAAAATAAAAACAAAGGTGTTAATGAAATATCAAATTTAAAGAGTGACTGTAGTACTGTTGCGGTTAATGATAATAATAATAATGATGATAATAATGATAATAATGATAATAATGATAAAACAAAGAAGAAGAAAAAGAAAAAAAATAATAAGAATGGCCATATAAATATGTTAAATAAAATTACTGCACACACGATTATTAGTTGTATTAATAATATTAATATATCAGAAGATAAATGTTTTACCAAAGTTAGGACAATTATTTTAAACAGATTGAAAGATAACTTTTCAGGTAGCTACGATTGTAATAATGTAAATAATTATAATACATTTATTGAGTTGGCAAAAAAAAAACAAGAAAATCTGTTAAAAAGTATGAAAGAACAACAGCTTAAATTTAGCAAATTTTTGGAAGCACAATTGTTAGAAGATAGTGAAGAAGAGTCATCAGATATGGAAGAAAAAATTGACGAAATTGGTAAAGAAAGTTGTAGTAATAATAGTGATATTCATAACAAGGACGAAGAAAACAATATAAATAATGACAAGTATGACAGTGATAACGACATTGGTGACGATAAGGATGAAGACAATAGTAATGACATTAGTAGATACATCTGCAACAGTAATGGAAATGACAAAAAAAAAGAAACGAGAAAAAAGCAAAAAAAAAAATACACAGAAGAATAGTAAAATTTGTGAATTTGAGAAAATAAAAGAAAAAGATCGTATATGTGTTTTATGTAAAGAAGGTATGTCCAAAAATAATCATTTAGCTTATATGTGTTATATTTCACATAATAATATTTTAAAAAAAATAATAAAAAAAAAATAAAATGGCTTATCCATTGAAACTTCCACGTGTTTATACATGTGGACATTTTATACATAAAAAATGTTTAAAAGATTCAAAAGCATTAAAATATAAAAATGATTCAAAAAAAGGTAATGTATTATATGAGTTTATTTGTCCATTATGCCGTTCTTTAGCCAACACCTTCATAATATACTTACCCAAAAATTATATTTCTCCAAATAGTTTACATCGTGTATATACATGTAATGATATTGAATTGTGTTTAGACAATTCGAATAAAAACTTGATTGATATGTTGACAATTTTTAATAAAAAAAATATATATATAAGTGAAAAAAAACAGGATGAAATTACTAATGAGGGAAATTCCGCTGTTTTGGTAGACAAACATGATAATAATAATAATAATAATAATAATAATAATAATAATAATAATAAT
>NW_022330670.1:0-1412 GCF_002776525.5 Piliocolobus tephrosceles | reverse complement strand
ATTATTATTATTATTATTATTATTATTATTATTATTATTATTATTATCATGTTTGTCTACCAAAACAGCGGAATTTCCCTCATTAGTAATTTCATCCTGTTTTTTTTCACTTATATATATATTTTTTTTATTAAAAATTGTCAACATATCAATCAAGTTTTTATTCGAATTGTCTAAACACAATTCAATATCATTACATGTATATACACGATGTAAACTATTTGGAGAAATATAATTTTTGGGTAAGTATATTATGAAGGTGTTGGCTAAAGAACGGCATAATGGACAAATAAACTCATATAATACATTACCTTTTTTTGAATCATTTTTATATTTTAATGCTTTTGAATCTTTTAAACATTTTTTATGTATAAAATGTCCACATGTATAAACACGTGGAAGTTTCAATGGATAAGCCATTTTATTTTTTTTTTATTATTTTTTTTAAAATATTATTATGTGAAATATAACACATATAAGCTAAATGATTATTTTTGGACATACCTTCTTTACATAAAACACATATACGATCTTTTTCTTTTATTTTCTCAAATTCACAAATTTTACTATTCTTCTGTGTATTTTTTTTTTTGCTTTTTTCTCGTTTCTTTTTTTTGTCATTTCCATTACTGTTGCAGATGTATCTACTAATGTCATTACTATTGTCTTCATCCTTATCGTCACCAATGTCGTTATCACTGTCATACTTGTCATTATTTATATTGTTTTCTTCGTCCTTGTTATGAATATCACTATTATTACTACAACTTTCTTTACCAATTTCGTCAATTTTTTCTTCCATATCTGATGACTCTTCTTCACTATCTTCTAACAATTGTGCTTCCAAAAATTTGCTAAATTTAAGCTGTTGTTCTTTCATACTTTTTAACAGATTTTCTTGTTTTTTTTTTGCCAACTCAATAAATGTATTATAATTATTTACATTATTACAATCGTAGCTACCTGAAAAGTTATCTTTCAATCTGTTTAAAATAATTGTCCTAACTTTGGTAAAACATTTATCTTCTGATATATTAATATTATTAATACAACTAATAATCGTGTGTGCAGTAATTTTATTTAACATATTTATATGGCCATTCTTATTATTTTTTTTCTTTTTCTTCTTCTTTGTTTTATCATTATTATCATTATTATCATTATTATCATCATTATTATTATTATCATTAACCGCAACAGTACTACAGTCACTCTTTAAATTTGATATTTCATTAACACCTTTGTTTTTATTTTTTCCCCCTTTTCTTTTTATGTCTTATTTTTCTAATTACACTAATATTTTCGAATAATAAATCATTTGAATCACTCTCTTCCATTTTATTTTTTTGTACTGGTTACGTTTGTTATACTGGTTACGTTTGTTGTACTAGCCACGTTTGTTGTACTAGCCA
>NW_022330669.1:0-1415 GCF_002776525.5 Piliocolobus tephrosceles | reverse complement strand
TGGCTAGTACAACAAACGTGGCTAGTACAACAAACGTAACCAGTATAACAAACGTAACCAGTACAAAAAAATAAAATGGAAGAGAGTGATTCAAATGATTTATTATTCGAAAATATTAGTGTAATTAGAAAAATAAGACATAAAAAGAAAAGGGGGAAAAAATAAAAACAAAGGTGTTAATGAAATATCAAATTTAAAGAGTGACTGTAGTACTGTTGCGGTTAATGATAATAATAATAATGATGATAATAATGATAATAATGATAATAATGATAAAACAAAGAAGAAGAAAAAGAAAAAAAATAATAAGAATGGCCATATAAATATGTTAAATAAAATTACTGCACACACGATTATTAGTTGTATTAATAATATTAATATATCAGAAGATAAATGTTTTACCAAAGTTAGGACAATTATTTTAAACAGATTGAAAGATAACTTTTCAGGTAGCTACGATTGTAATAATGTAAATAATTATAATACATTTATTGAGTTGGCAAAAAAAAAACAAGAAAATCTGTTAAAAAGTATGAAAGAACAACAGCTTAAATTTAGCAAATTTTTGGAAGCACAATTGTTAGAAGATAGTGAAGAAGAGTCATCAGATATGGAAGAAAAAATTGACGAAATTGGTAAAGAAAGTTGTAGTAATAATAGTGATATTCATAACAAGGACGAAGAAAACAATATAAATAATGACAAGTATGACAGTGATAACGACATTGATGACGATAAGGATGAAGACAATAGTAATGACATTAGTAGATACATCTGCAACAGTAATGGAAATGACAAAAAAAAAGAAACGAGAAAAAAGCAAAAAAAAAAATACACAGAAGAATAGTAAAATTTGTGAATTTGAGAAAATAAAAGAAAAAGATCGTATATGTGTTTTATGTAAAGAAGGTATGTCCAAAAATAATCATTTAGCTTATATGTGTTATATTTCACATAATAATATTTTAAAAAAAATAATAAAAAAAAAATAAAATGGCTTATCCATTGAAACTTCCACGTGTTTATACATGTGGACATTTTATACATAAAAAATGTTTAAAAGATTCAAAAGCATTAAAATATAAAAATGATTCAAAAAAAAGGTAATGTATTATATGAGTTTATTTGTCCATTATGCCGTTCTTTAGCCAACACCTTCATAATATACTTACCCAAAAATTATATTTCTCCAAATAGTTTACATCGTGTATATACATGTAATGATATTGAATTGTGTTTAGACAATTCGAATAAAAACTTGATTGATATGTTGACAATTTTTAATAAAAAAAATATATATATAAGTGAAAAAAAAACAGGATGAAATTACTAATGAGGGAAATTCCGCTGTTTTGGTAGACAAACATGATAATAATAATAATAATAATAATAATAATAATAATAATAATAATAAT
>NW_022330668.1:0-1414 GCF_002776525.5 Piliocolobus tephrosceles | reverse complement strand
ATTATTATTATTATTATTATTATTATTATTATTATTATTATTATTATCATGTTTGTCTACCAAAACAGCGGAATTTCCCTCATTAGTAATTTCATCCTGTTTTTTTTTCACTTATATATATATTTTTTTTATTAAAAATTGTCAACATATCAATCAAGTTTTTATTCGAATTGTCTAAACACAATTCAATATCATTACATGTATATACACGATGTAAACTATTTGGAGAAATATAATTTTTGGGTAAGTATATTATGAAGGTGTTGGCTAAAGAACGGCATAATGGACAAATAAACTCATATAATACATTACCTTTTTTTTGAATCATTTTTATATTTTAATGCTTTTGAATCTTTTAAACATTTTTTATGTATAAAATGTCCACATGTATAAACACGTGGAAGTTTCAATGGATAAGCCATTTTATTTTTTTTTTATTATTTTTTTTAAAATATTATTATGTGAAATATAACACATATAAGCTAAATGATTATTTTTGGACATACCTTCTTTACATAAAACACATATACGATCTTTTTCTTTTATTTTCTCAAATTCACAAATTTTACTATTCTTCTGTGTATTTTTTTTTTTGCTTTTTTCTCGTTTCTTTTTTTTGTCATTTCCATTACTGTTGCAGATGTATCTACTAATGTCATTACTATTGTCTTCATCCTTATCGTCATCAATGTCGTTATCACTGTCATACTTGTCATTATTTATATTGTTTTCTTCGTCCTTGTTATGAATATCACTATTATTACTACAACTTTCTTTACCAATTTCGTCAATTTTTTCTTCCATATCTGATGACTCTTCTTCACTATCTTCTAACAATTGTGCTTCCAAAAATTTGCTAAATTTAAGCTGTTGTTCTTTCATACTTTTTAACAGATTTTCTTGTTTTTTTTTTGCCAACTCAATAAATGTATTATAATTATTTACATTATTACAATCGTAGCTACCTGAAAAGTTATCTTTCAATCTGTTTAAAATAATTGTCCTAACTTTGGTAAAACATTTATCTTCTGATATATTAATATTATTAATACAACTAATAATCGTGTGTGCAGTAATTTTATTTAACATATTTATATGGCCATTCTTATTATTTTTTTTCTTTTTCTTCTTCTTTGTTTTATCATTATTATCATTATTATCATTATTATCATCATTATTATTATTATCATTAACCGCAACAGTACTACAGTCACTCTTTAAATTTGATATTTCATTAACACCTTTGTTTTTATTTTTTCCCCCTTTTCTTTTTATGTCTTATTTTTCTAATTACACTAATATTTTCGAATAATAAATCATTTGAATCACTCTCTTCCATTTTATTTTTTTGTACTGGTTACGTTTGTTATACTGGTTACGTTTGTTGTACTAGCCACGTTTGTTGTACTAGCCA
>NW_022330665.1:0-1513 GCF_002776525.5 Piliocolobus tephrosceles | reverse complement strand
ATTTCGGATCCCTTGGAAGACTATAGGGCTTATTCCTCAGGAAGCAGTTTGCTAACACTCTTTTCGGGGAATCTGCAAAGTGATATTTGGGAGCCAATTCGGGCCCATTGTGAAAAAGCAAGTCTCCTCAGAGAACAACTAGAGAACAGCTTTCTGAGAGATTGCTTTCTGATGTGTGACTTCATCACACACAGTTCCACACTTTCCTTCTTGGAACAGTTTGCTAACAGTCTTGTCGTTGATTCTGCAACGTGATATTTGGGAGCTAAATGAGGGCTATGGTGAAAAACGATATATCCTCAGACAGACACTGCAAAGAAGCCTTCTGAGAAACTGCATTGCGATGTGTGAATGCAACTCACAGAGTTACACGTTTGTCTTCAGCCAACAGTTTGCTAACACAGTTTTCTGGAAATCTCCAAAGCGATATATCTTAGCTCAGTGAAGCTAATTGTGGCTTAGGAAATATCCTCATATGAAAGCTAGAAAGAAGCTTCCTTAGAAACTTCTTGTTGATGTGTGAATTCATCTCACAGAGTTACACTTATGTTTCATGGAGCAGGCCATTAACACTGTCTTTGAAGAAACAAAGAAAGGTTACTTTGGATCGCTCTGAGGCCTACTCTGCTAAAGGAAATATCATCAGTTAAAAACGAGAGAGAAGCTTTCTGAGAAATATCCTTGTGATCTCTGAATTCATCTCACAGAGTTACAACTTATTCCTCAGGAAGCAGTTTGCTAACACTCTTTTCCTGGATTCTTGAAAGTGATACTTGGGTGCTCATCGTAGCCTATGGTGAGAAGGGAAACATGCTCATACCAAAACTGGAAGGAAGCCTTCTGAGAAACAGCATTGCCATGTATCAATGCAACTCACAGAGTTACACTTCTCTCTTCAGTCATCAGTTTGTCAACACAGTTTTCTTGTATTCTGAAACGGGATATATCTTAGCGCAATGAAGCTTACGGTGTCAAAAGAAATATCCTCATTTAAAATCTAGAAATGAGCTTTCCTAGAATCTTCTCTGTGATGTGTGGATTCATCTCACAGAGTTACTGTTATATTTCAAGGAGGAGTCGGTTACCACTGTCTTTGAGGAAACTGAGAACGGCGAGCTTGGGTCGCATTGAGGCCTACGCTGATAAGGGAAATATCCTCCATTAAACACGTGAAAGAAGCTTTGTGAAAAACTTCTCTGTGACATGTGAATTCATCTCAGAGAGTTACAACTTAGGCTTCATGCAGCAGTTTGCTGACAGTGTTTTCATGGAATCTGGAAACTGATATTTGGGAGCGCATTGAGGCCTACGGTGAATAAGGAAATAGCCTGAGAGAATAGCTAGAAAGAAGCTTTCTGAGAGATTGCTTTCTGATCTGTAATTTCCTCTCTGAGAGTTACATTACTATTTCCTGCAACCAATTCCTAGAACAGTCTTTGTGGATTCTGAGCACTGATATTTCCGACAGGGTTGAAGAGTCTAAGGACACAGGAAATATCTTCCGAGAAAAACT
>NW_022330654.1:0-1029 GCF_002776525.5 Piliocolobus tephrosceles | reverse complement strand
ATTTTATCAGATGTATGTTTTGCCATTATTTTCGTGAATTATTTTTTCTTCCCAGTGTCTTTCAGATTTATTTTTACTTGATTGTTTTTTTAATCTTCTGATTTGTGATTTTTGTGTCTAAAATTTTGCCTGATTCAAGGCCACAGTGATTTTCTCTTCTGTGTGCTTCTAGAAGTTTCCTAGGTTTATGTTTTATATTTAGATCTATGATCCATTTTGAGATAATTTTGGTTGAAATATGGTTCAATATCCTTTTTTTCCATTTTTGGAAATAGATGTATAATCATTCCACACTGATAATGAAAAAAACTTTATTTTTCATTAAATTCCTTTGGTACCTTTGTAAGTAATCATTTGACCACAGGCATATGTGTCGATTTCTAGAATCTCTATTCTGTCCCATTGATTCATATGTTTATTATTTCAGCTATACTCATTGCCTTGATTAATAGAGATTTGTAAGTGTTGCAGACAGTTAGGGTGAGTTCTCAAACTCTAGTCTTCTTTTTCAAACTTGTTTTTGTTGTTCTGGGTCTTTAGTATTTCCATATAAATTTTAGGACCGGGGAGGGGCGGAGCAAGATGGCCGAATAGGAACAGCTTCAGTCTCCATCTCCTAGCGCGAGCGACACAGAAGACCGGTGATTTCTGCATTTTCAACTGAGGTACTGGGGTCATCTCACTCGGGAGTGCCGGACAATCGGTGCTGGTCAGCTGCTGCAGCCCGACCAGTGAGAGCTGAAGCAGGGCGAGGCATCGCCTCACCTGGGAAGCGCAAGGGGGAAGGGAGTCCCTTTTCCTAGCCAGGGGAACTGAGACACACAACACCTGGAAAATCGGGTAACTCCCACCCCAATACTGCGCTGTAACACCGGCACACCGGAGATTATATCCCACACCTGGCCGGGAGGGTCCCACGCCCACGGAGCCTCCCTCCTTGCTAACACAGCAGTCTGTGGCAATCTAACCGCAAGGCAGCAGCGAGGCTGGGGGAGGGGCGCCCGCCATCGCTGAGGCTTAAGTAGGTAA
>NW_022330643.1:0-1576 GCF_002776525.5 Piliocolobus tephrosceles | reverse complement strand
AAGGAGAGATGGCCACGTTCCAACAGCCAGACTGACTGTCACCTGATCGCTGATGGAGCAGAGGCCTGAGGAAAAGCAGACGGCACTGGGGCCCTACCTCTAGGGTAGAACTGATGTACCACGAGCGGCAGCGAGTGAGGTTGGTGGCTGCTCCACCGACTCCTGGCACACCCTTGCAGAGGTGGTTGGTTGCTCTTTGAGCCAGCTTGGCCTTGCATGGCATGAACAAGCCTCAGTGCAACAATTGTCTTACAAATGGAGCATTATGGAGGAACTGAGCAGCAGGCTCAGGAGCAGCATGTGGGCTGCCTTTAGGGCTTCAGTCAATTCCTCAGGGCTCAGATGGCACTGCGGGCTTCTTGGTTGCAAATAGGGAGACCACAGGCCATCTTGAGGAGGACTTTATGTTCCAATGCAGAAAGCAGCCAGGATTTAAACCCAAGGGACTCAGCCTTCTGTGGTCCTGGCCAGACTTAGAATTTGGCCCTAGGAAGGACAAGATCACTTGGAGCAGCTGGGGCATGTGCATGCAAGGCAAGGCCATCCTGGCTCAAAGACCAACCAGCCACCTCTGCAAGGGTGCGCCTGGAGCAATTGCACCAGCCACCAACCTCACCCACTAAGGAAGTAGGGATGGCCAGGTCCCAACAGCCGGACTGGCTGCCACCTGATGGCTGACGGAGCAGAGGCCTGAGGAAAAGCAGATGACACTGAGGCCTTACCTCTAGGGTAGAAGAAATGAGGTACACTGATCGTCAATGAGTGAGGTTGGAGGCTGATCCATTGGCCGTCTTGAGGAGGACTTTATGTTCAAATAAAGTAAGTAGCCAGGATTTCACCCCCACAGGCCTAGGCCTTCTGTGGCCCTGGCCAGAATTAGAATTTGGCCCCAGGGAGGATAAGCTCACTCGGAGCAGCATGTGGGTAGTTGTGGTATGTGCATGCCAGGCAAGACCAAGCTGGCTGAAAGGCAACCAGCCACCTCTGCAAGGATGCGCCTGGAGCACTTGGAACAGCCACCAACCTCACCCAGTGAAGGAAGCAGGGATGGCCAGTTTCCCGCAGCCTGAGTGACTGCCTCCTGATGGCTGATGTAGCATAGGCTTGAGGAAAAGCAGATGGCACTGAGGCCTTACCTCTAGGGTAGAAGAAATGATATACTCTGACTGGCAGTGAGTGAGAATGTTGGCTCGTCCACTGGCTCCTGGCACACCCTTGCAGAGGTGGCTGGTTGCTCTTTGAGCCAGCTTGGCCTTGCCTGGCATGCACAAGCCTCAGTGCAACAATTGTCTTACGAATGGAGCCATATTGAGGAAAAGAGGAGCAGGCTCAGGAGCAGGGTGTGCACTGCCTTTAGGGCTCCAGTCAAGTCCTCAGGGCTCAGATGGCACTGCGGGCTTCTTCATTGGGAAGAGATAGACCACAGGCTATCTTGAGAACTTTATATTCAAGTGCAGAAAGCAGCCAGGATTTCCACCCAGGGGGCTAGGCCTTCTGAGGCCCTGGCCAGACTTAGAATTTGGCCTCAGGCAGCACAAGCTCACTCAGAACAGCACTTTGGTACCTGCGGTCTGTG
>NW_022330642.1:10731-24586 GCF_002776525.5 Piliocolobus tephrosceles | reverse complement strand
TTCTCGCTTCATTTCATTCATTTGATCCTCCATTGCTGATACTCTTTCTTCCAGTTGATCGAGTCGGTTACTGAAGCTTGTGCATTTGTCACGTATTTCTCATGTCATGGTTTTTATCTCTGTCATTTCGTTTATGACCTTCTCTGCATTAATTAGTCTAGCTGTCAATTCTTCCACTCTTTTTTCAAGATTTTTAGTTTCTTTGCGCTGGGTACGTAATTCCTCCTTTAGCTCTGAGAGGTTTGATGGACTGAAGCCTTCTTCTCTCATCTCATCAAAATCCTTCTCTGACCAGCTTTGATCCATTGCTGGCGATGGGCTCTGCTCCTTTGCAGGAGGAGATGCACTCTTATTTTTTGAATTTCCAGCTTTTCTGCCCCGCTTTTTCCCCATCTTTGTGATTTTATCTGTCACTGGTCTTTGATGATGGTGACGTACTGATGGGGTTTTGATATAGGTGTCCTTCCTGTTTGATAGTTTTCCTTCTGACATTCAGGACCCTCAGCTATAGGTCTGTTGGAGTTTGCTTGAGGTCCACTCCAGACCCTGTTTGCCTGGGTATCAGCAGCAGAGGTTGCAGAAGATAGAATATTGCTGAACAGCGAGTGCACCTATCTGATTCTTGCTTTGGAAGCTTCCTCTCAGGGGTGTACTCCACCCTGTGAGGTGTGGGGTGTCAGACTGCCCCTAGTGGGGGATTTCTCCCAGTTAGGCTTCTCAGGGGTCAGGGACCCACTTGAGCAGGCAGGCTGCCCCTTCTCAGATCTCAACCTCCGTGTTGGGAAATCCACTGCTCTCTTCAAAGCTGTTAGACAGAGTCGTTGGCATCTGCACAGGCTTCTGCTCCTTTAGCTGATCCCTGTCCCCAGAGGTGGAGTCTACAGAGACAGGCAGGTTTCCTTGAGCTGCTGTGAGCTCCACCCAGTTCGAGCTTCCCAGCAGCTTTATTTACCTACTTAAGCCTCAGCAATGGCGGGCGCCCCAACCCCAGCCTCGCTGCTGCCTTGAGGTTAGATTGCCGCAGACTGCTGTGTTAGCAAGGAGGGAGGCTCCGTGGGCGTGTGACCCTCCCGGCCAGGTGTGGGATATAATCTCCGGTGTGCCGGTGTTACAGCGCAGTATTGCGGTGGGAGTTACCTTATTTTCCAGGTGTTGTGTGTCTCAGTTCCCATGGCTAGGAAAAGGGACTCCCTTCCCCCTCGCGCTTCCCAGGTGAGGCGATGCCTCGCCCTGCTTCAGCTGTGGCTGGTCAGGCTGCAGCAGCTGACCCGCACAGATTGTCCGTACTCCCTAGTGAGATGACCCCAGTACCTCAGTTGAAAATGCAGAAATCACTGGTTTTCTGTGTCGCTCGCGCTGGGAGATGGAGACTGAAGCTGTTCCTATTCGGCCATCTTGCTCCTATTTTTTTCTATAGTACATCGGAGCTGCTTTGTGACGTGTGCATTCCTGTCACAGTGTTATACCTCTCTTCTCATATAGCATCGGGAAACCCTTTTCAAGAAACAGGTACCAAGGGACATTCGGGAGCACGTTGATGCCGATGGTGAAAAGGGAAATAGCCTCAAACAAAAACAGGAAGGAAATTTTCTAGGATACTACCCTGTGATATGTGTAATCATCTCAGATAGATAAAGCTTTGTTTACATTACGCAGCTTCGAATCTGTCATGGACAGATCCACGAAGGGACCTTCATTAGCAAATTCTGGACTACGGTGAAAAAGGAAATATCTTCAGATAAAAACTGGAAAGAAGCTTTCTGTGAATCTGCTTTTTACTATGTTTATTCATCTCACGTAGATGAAGCTTTCTTTATAATATGCAGCTTGGAAACTCCCTCGTGGATGGATCCATGAGGGGATATTTGGGATCACATTCAGTCCTACCGTGAAATAGGAAATAGAGTCAGATAAAAACTGGAGAGAAGCTTTCTGAGAAACTGCTTCGTGATGTGTGCATTCCACTCAGGTTGTTATAACTTTCTTCTCATAAAGCACTGTTGGAACACTGTTCCTGTAAAACCATAAGAGTGATATTTGCAGCACATTGAAGATTATCGCAAAAAGTGAAATGTCGTCCAATAAAAAACAAAAAGAAGCACTCCAAGAAACTGCTCTCTGATATGTCCATTCTTTTCACAGGCTAAAGCTTACTCCACATTTGCCAGTTTCAAAGTCAGTCTTTGAGAGTTCAGTGAAGGGATAGTAAGTGGCGAACAGAGGCCTGTGTGAGGCAAGGAAATGTCTTCCATCGAAAATCAGAGAGAGCTTTCCGCACAACACTTTTGTGATGTTTGTATTCATCCCATAGCGTTACATCATTCTTTGGGTGGAGCAATTTGAAATCACTCTTTCTGTGGAATCTGAGAAAGGACATTTGGAAACTCTCTTTAGAATATCCGGAAAAAGAAATAACCTCAGAGAGAACCCAGAAAGAAGCTTTCTGTGAAACTGCTCTGTGTCACGTGAATTCTGCTCACACAGTTAAGCTTCCTTTTTCCTTGAGCTGTATCATAACACTGTTTTTGCTTAGTCCACGAAGGGATACTCTGGAGTTCTTTGAGGCTCATGGTGAGAAAGGAAACGTCTTCAGATAGAAACTGGAGAGAAGCTTTCTGAGGAGCTGCTTTGTTATGTGTGACTTCCAGTCACAGAAATACATCTTTCTTCTCTGAGAGGATTCTGGAATCCCTTTTGGAGAAAAAGCTACCAAGAGATATTCAGGAGTATAGTGGCCACTATGGTGAAAAAGAAAATATCCTCAGAGAAAACCTGGAAAGAAGATTTCAGTGAAACTGCTTTGTGTTACATGTATTTATTCGTCTTCCATAGTTAAAACTTTAATGTGATCCCGAATGTGATCCCAAATATCCCTACGTGGATACATCCAGGAGGGAGTTTCCAATCTGTGTAATGTAAAGAAAGCTTCATCTATGTGAGATGAATAAACATAGCAAAAAGCAGATTCACAGAAAGGTTCTTACCAGTTTTTATCTGAAGATATTTCCTTTTTTACCCTAGTCTTGAATGTGCTCCCGAAGGTCCCTTCATTTATCTGTCCATGACAGTTTCCAGGCTCCATAATGTAAAGAAGGCTCACATAGATAATATGTGAGATGAATACACATACCACTGAGTAGTTTCCTGGAAAGCTTCTTTCCAGTTTTTGTCTGAGGCTATTTCCCTTTTCACCATCGACATCAACATGCTCCCGAATATCACCTGGTACCTGTTTCGACAAAAAGGTTTCCCTGACACTGTATGAGAAGACAGGTATAACACTGTGACTGAAATGCACACGTCACAAAGCAGTTCCTCGGAAAGTTTCTCTCCAGTTTCGGTCTGAATATATTTTCTTTTTCACGTTTAGCCTCAAAGTGCTCCCTTATATCCCATCACACGCTAAACATACACAGGGCTAGAAAACTGCTCAATGAAAGGAGAGGCTTATCTGAGTGAGAGGATATAAGACGACACAGAGCAGTTTCACAGAAAGCTTCCTTCTGGGTTTTACCTGAGGATATTTCTTTCTCCATATTCTAAGTATCGTTCCCAAATATCCTTCCTCAGATTCCAAGAAAACAGTGATTTCAAGGTGCTCAATCGAAAGAATGGTTTAACTCTAGGAGACGAATACACTCATTGGAAAGCAGTTGCTCAGAAAGTTTCTCTGCAGGTTTCATCGGAAGACGTTTCCTTGCTCACCACAAGCCTCCGGGCGTCTGTAAATATCCCTTCACAGATACTTCAAAGACAGAATTTCGAAACTGGGAAACATAGAGTAAGCATTAACTCTGTGAAGTGAATGCACCTATCAGAGAGCGGATTCTTGGAAGGCTTCTTCCTCGATTTTATTTCAGTATATTTCACTATTCGCCATAGTATTCAATGCGTTCTGGAATATCACTTTTTCTGTTTCACAGGAACAGTTTTCAAACACTGCCTTGTGAGAAGAGGTATAACTCCCAGAGTGGAATGAATACATCACAAGTAGTTTCTCAGAAAGCTTCTATCCAGTTTTTACCTGAAGATATCTCCTCTTTCACCATTGGCCTGAATGTGCTCCCGAATGTCCCTTCTCGGATCTGTGCATGACGGAGTTTCCAAACTGCGTAATGTAATTAAAGTTTTAACTACACGAGATGAATAAATATGTCTGACACAAAGCAGTTTCACAGAAATTTTCTTTCCAGTTTTTGTCTGAGGATATTTCCTTTTTCACCATAGTCTTACTTATACTCCCGAATGTCTGTTTGTATCTTTTTCTCCAAAAGAGATTCCAGAATCCTCTAGGAGAAGAAAGGTTTATTTCCCTGAGTGGATGCACACGTCACAAAGCAGCTCCTCAGGAAGCTTCTCTGCAGTTTCTATCTGAAGAAGTTTCCTTTCTCACCGTAAGCCTCAAAGCCCTCCATAATATCCTTTCACAGGCTAAACAAAAACAATGTTATGATACTGCTCAATGAAAAGAGAAGCTTAACTGTGTGAGCAGAATTCTCGTGGCACAGAGCAGTTTCACAGAAAGCTTCCTTCTGGTTTCTCTCTGAGATTATTTCTTGTTCAGGGTATTCTAAGAGCGTTTCCAAATGCCCTTTCTCAGATTCCACAGAAACAGTGATTTCAAACAGGTCAATCCGAGGAATGATTTAAATCCATGAGTTGCATACAAACATCACAAAAGGTGGACATTTCAGAGAGCAGCTGCTTCGAGTGCTTTTTTCTGTTTTTTATTGGAAGACATTTCAGTTTTTGCCATAGTCTTCAATGTGCTCCGAATATCAGTGCTTTGGTTTTACAGGAACAGTATTCAAACTGTGCCTTATGAGAAGAAAGTTGTAACTCTCTGAGTGGAATGCACACATCACCAAGCAGTTTCTCAGAAATCTTCTCTCCAGTTTTTATCTGACTATATTTCCTCTTTCACCATAGTCCCGAAAGTGATCCCAAATATCCCTTTGCTGATCCATCCACGAGGGAGTTTCCAATCTGTGTAATGTAAAGAAAGCTTCATCTATGAGAGATGAATAAACATAGCAAAAAGCAGATTCACAGAAATCTACTTTCCAGATTATATCTGAATATATTTCCTTTCTCACCATAGTCCAGAATGTGCTCCCGAAGGTCCCTTCGTGAATGCGTCCATGACAGTTTCCAAGCTGTGTAATTTAAAGAAAGCTTTATCTTTGTGAGATGATTACACAAATCACAAAGTAGTTTCCGAGAAAGCTTCTTTCCAGTTATTGTCTCAGGCTATTTCCCTTTTCAACATCGGCAGCAACATGCTCCCGAATATCACCTGGTATCTGTTTCTCCGAAAGGGTTTCCCTGACGCTGTGTGAGAAGAGAGGTATAAAACTGTGACTGGAATGCACATGTCACAAAGCAGTTCTTTGGAAAGCTTCTCCTCAGTTTCGGTCTGAACATATTTCCTTTTTCACCGTTAGCATCAAAGTGCTCCCAAATATCCCATCACATGCTAAACATACACAGAGTTAGAATACAGCTCAGTGAAAAGAGAGACTTAACTGAATGAGAGGAATTAAGATGACAATGAGCAGTTTTACAGAAAGTTACCTTCTGGATTTTACCTGAGGATATTTCTTTCCTCATATTCTAAGGATTGTTCTCAAATGTCCTTCCTCAGATTCCTCTAAAACAGTGATTTCAAGCTGTTCAATCCAAAGAATGGTTTACCTCTATGAGACAAATACACACATTGCAAAGCAGTTGCTCAGAACGTTTCTCTGCAGGTTTCATTGGAAGGCATGTCTTCGCTCACCACAAGCCTCCAGGCGTCACTAAATATCCCTTCACAGATTCTTCAGAGACAGAGTTTCGAAACTGGGCAATATAGAGTAAGCATTAACTCTGTGAAGTGAACGCACATAGAAGAGAGCAGATTGTTGGAATGCTTCTTCCTCGATTTTATTTCAGTATATTTCACTATTCACCATGGTCCTCAATGCGTTCCAAAATATCATTTTTCGGTTTCACAGGAACAGTGTACAAACACTGCCTTGTGAGAAAAGATGTATAACTCCCTGAGTGGAATGCATACATCACAAAGTAGTTTCTCAGAAAACTTATATCCGGTTTTTATCTGAAGATATCTCCTCTTTCACCGTAGGCCTGAATGTGCTCCCGAATATCCCTTCATAGATCTGTGCATGACGGAATTTCCAAACTCCGTAACATAATTAAAGTTTTAACTATGCGAGATGAATAAATATATGTAACACAAAGCAGTTTCACTGAAATCTTCTTTCCAGGTTTTCTCTGAGGATATTTCCTTTTTCACTATAGGCGTCTCTATACTCCCGAATATTTCTTGGTAGCTTTATCTCCAAAAGGGATTCCGGAATCCTCTAGGAGAATAAAGCTATATTCTGTGAGGGGAATGCACACGTTACAAAACAGCTCCTCAGAAAGCTTCTCTCCAGTTCCTATCTGAAGGCCTTTCCTTTCTCACCATAAGCCTCAAAGCCCTTCAGAGTATCCCTTCATAGATTAAACATAAACAGTGTTATGATACAGCTCAAAGAAAAGAGAAGCTTAACCATGTGAGTGGAACTCACATGACGTAGAGCAGTTTCACAGAAAGCTTCCTTCTGGTTTCTCTCTGAGGTTTTTTTTTTTTTTCAGGATATTCTAAATAGCGTTTCCAAATATCATTTCTCAGATTTCACAGAAACAGTGATTTCAAACTGCTCAATCCAAAGAATGATTTAACTCTATGAGATGAATACAAACATCACAAAACAGTTGGATAGAAAGATTCTCTCTGATTTTCAATGGAAGACATTTCCTTGCCTCACACAGGCTTCTGGTCACCACTTAGTATCCCTTCGCAGAACCCTCAAGACCGACCTTCAAACTGGGAAATGTAGAGTAAGCTTTAACCCTGTGAAAATAATGGACATGATGGACATTTCTGAGGGCAGTTTCTTGGAGTGCTTCTTTCTGTTCTTTAATGGACAACATTTCAATTTTGCCGTACTCTTCAATGTGCTCTGAATATTTCTCCTTTGGTTTTACAGGAGCAGTGTTCAAACTGCGCCTTATGAGAAGAAAGTTATAACTCCCTGAGTGGAATGCACACATCACCAAGCAGTTTCTCAGAAAGCATCTATCCAGTTTTTACCTGACTGTATTTCCTATTTCACCATAGGCCCGAATGTGACCCCAAATATCCCTTCGTGGATCCAACCACGAGGAATTTCCAAGCTGCATAATGTAAAGAAAGCTTCATCTATGTGAGAAGAATAAACATACAAAAAGCAGATTCACAGAAAGCTTCTTTCCAGTTTTTATCTGAAGATATTTCCTTTTCTACCATAGTCAAGAATATGCTCCCAAAAGTCCCTTCATGGAACTCTCCATGACAGTTTCCAAGCTGCGTAATGTAAAGAAAGCTTTATCTACATGAGATGATTATACATATCACAGAGGAGTTTCCTGGAAAGCTTCTTTCCAGTTTTTGTCTGAGGCTATTTCCCTTTTCACCATCGGCATCAACATGCTCCTGAATATCTCCTGGTACCTGTTTCTCCAAAAGGGTTTTCCCGAAGCTGTAAGAAAAGAGAGGTATAACATTGTGACTGGAATGCACACATCACAAAGCAGTTCCTCGGAAAGCTCTTCTCCAGTTTCGGTCTGAACATATTTCCTTTTTCGCCATTAGCCTCAAAGTTCTCCCGAATATCCCATCACACGCTAAACATACACAGGGCTAGAAAACTGCACAATGAAAGGAGAGGCTTATCTAAGTGAGAGGAATTAAGACCACACAGAGCATTTTCACGGAAAGCTTTCTTCTGGATTTTACCAGAGGGTATTTCTTTCTCCATATTCTAAGGATGTCCTTCCTCAGATACTACAAAAACAGTGATTTCAAGCTACTCAATCCAAATAATGGTTTAACTCTAGGAGACGAATACACACATCACAAAGTAGTTGCTCAGAATGGTTCTCTGCAGGTTTCATCGGAAAATGACTCCTCGGACACCAGAAGCCTCCAGGCGTCACTAAATATCCCTTCACAGATTCTTTAAAGACAGAGTTTCGAAACTTGGCAACATAGAGTAAGCATTAAATCTGTGAAGTGAATGCACGTATCAGAGAGCGGATTCTTGGAATGCTTCTTCTGTGATTTTATTTCAGTGTATTTCACTGTTCGCCATAGTCCTCAATGCGTTCCGAAATATCACTTTTTCTGTTTCACAGGAACAGTGTCAAACACTGCCTTGTGAGAAAAGAGAAATAACTCCCTGAGTGGAATGCAAGTAGTTACTCAGAATGCCTCTATCCAGTTCTTACCTGAAGTTATCTCCTCTTTCACCATTAGCCTGAATATGCTTCTGAACGTCCCTTCGTGGATCTGTGCATGACAGAGTTTCCAAACTGCATAATATAATTAAAGTATTAACTATGCGAGACGAATAAATATATCTAACAAAAAGCACTTTCACAGAAATCTTTTTTCCACTTTTGTCTGAGGATATTTCCTTTTTCACCATAGCCTTACTTATACTCCCGAATGTCTGTTTGTAGGTTTTTCTCGAAAAGAGATTCCAGAATCATCTAGGAGAGGAAAGGTATATTTCTCTGAGTGGAATTCACACGTCACAAAGCAGCACCTCAGAAAGCTTCTCTCCAGTTTCTATCTGAAGACGTTTCCTTTCACACCAGAAGCTTCAAAGCCCTCCAGAATATCCCTTCGCAGACTAAACAAAAACAGTGTTATGATACAGCTTAATCTAAAGAGAAGCTTAACGGTGTGAGCGGAATTCTCGTGACACAGAGCAGTTTCACAGAAAGCTTCCTTCTGCTTTCACTCTGAGGTTATTTCTTTTTCAGGATATTCTAAGTGCGATTCCAAATGTCCTTTCTCAGATTCCACAGGAACAGTGATTTCAAATGCTCAACCCAAAGAATGATTTAACTCTATGAGATGAATACAAACATCACAAAAGAGGAGCACAGAAAGCTTCTCTCCGTTTTTTGATGGAAGACATTTCCTTGCCTCACACAGGCCTCTGGTCGCCACTACTATCCCTTCGCAGAATCCTCAAAGACGGATTTTCAAACTGGGAAATGTAGAGTAAACTTTAACCCTGTGAAAAGAATGGACATGTCAGAGAGCAGCTTCTTCGAGTGCTTCTTTCTGTTTTTTATTGGAGGACATTTCACTTTTTGCCATAGTTTTCAATGTGCTCCGAATATCAGTGTTTTGGTTTTACAGGAACAGTATTCAAACTGTGCCTTATGAGAAGAAAGTTATAACTCCCTTATTGGAATGCACACATAACCAAGCAGTTTCTCAGAAAGCTTCTCTCCCGTTTTTATCTGACTATATTTCCTCTTTCACCATAGTCTCGAAGGTGATCCCAAATATCTTTTTGCTGATCCATCCACGAGGGAGTTTCCAATCTGCATAATGTACAGAAAGCTTCATCCATGTGAGATGAATAAACATAGCAAAAATAGATTCACAGAAAGGTACGAGATGAATAAATATATCTAACACCAAGCAGTTTCACCAAAATCTTCTTTCCAGTATTTGTCTGAGGATATTTTCTTTTTCACCATAGTCATCACTATACTCCCGAATATCTCTTGGTGGCTTTTTCTACAAAAGGATTCCGGAATCCTCTAGGAGAAGAAAAGTATATTTCTGTGAGTGCAATGCACACATCACAAAGCAGCTCCACAGAAAGCTTCTCTCCAGTTTCTATCTGAAGATGTAATCTTTCTCACCGTAAGCCTCAAAGCCCTCCAGAATATCCCTTCACAGACTAAACAATAACAGCATTATGATACAGCTCAATAAAAGGAGAAGCTAAACTGTGTGAGCAGAATTCACGTGACACAGAGTAGTTTCACAGAAAGCTTCCTTCTGGTTTCTCTCTCAGGTTATTTCTTTTTCAGGATATTCTAAAGTGCGTTTCCAAATGTCCTTTCTCAGATTCCACAGAAACAGTGATTTCAAACTGCTCAATCCAAAGAATGATTTAATTCTGTGAGATTAATACAAATGTCACAAAAGAGTAGCACAGAAAGCTTCTCTCCGATTCTCAATGGAAGACATTTCCTTGCCTCACACAGGCCTCTGGTTGCCACTTACAATCCTTTTGCAGAAACCTCAGAGACCGACTTTCCAGCTGGGAAATGCAGAGTAAGCTTTAACCCTGTGAAAAGAATGGACATGTCAGACAGCAATTTCTTCGGGTCCTTCTTTCTGTTTTTTATTGGATGACATTTCACTTTTTGCCACAGTCTTCAATGTGCTTCCAGTATCATTCTTTTGGTTTTACAGGAACCGTGTTCAAACTGTGCTTTATGAGAAGAAAGTTATAACTCCCTGAGTGGACTGCACACATCAACAAGCAGTTTCTCAGAAAGCTTCTCTCCAGTTTCTATCTGACGATATTTCCTCTTTCACCATAGTCCCGAATGAGATTCCAAATATCCCTTCGCAGATCCATCCACGAGGGAGTTTCCAAGCTGCGTAATGTAAAGAAAGCTTCATCTATGTGAGATGAATAAACATAGAAAAAAGCAGATTCACAGAAAGCTTCTTTCCAGTTTTTATCTGAAGGTATTTCCTTTTTCAACATAGTCCAGAATGTGCTCCCAAAGGTCCCTTCATGGATCCGTCCATGACAGTTTCCAACCTGCGTGATGTAAAGAAAGCTTTATCTAAGTGAGATGATTACACATAACACAGAGTAGTTTCCTAGAAAGCTTCTTTCCAGTTTCTGTCTGAGGCTATTTGCCTTTTCACCATCGGCATCAACATTCTCTCGAATCCTGAGAATATGGAGAAAGAAATATCCTCCTTAAGAATTCAGTAGGAAGCATTCTGTGAAACTACCCCATGTCGTTTTAATTCCTCATGCTCAGTTAAGCCTCTCTTTTCATTGAGCAGTTTTCTAACCCTGTGTATGTTTAGCATGTGATGGAATATAAGGGAGCACCTTGAGGCTAACGTTGAAAAAGGAAATATGTTCACACCGAAATTGGAGAGAAGCTTTCTGAGGAACTGCTTTCTGACGTGTGCATTCCAGTCACAGTGTTATACCTCTCTTCTCATACAGCGTCAAGGGTAGCCTTTGGGAGAAACAGGCACCTAGTAATACTCGGGAGCATGTTGATGCCGATGGTGAAAAGTAAATAGCCACAGCAAAAACTGGAAAGACGCTTTTTAGGAAACTACTCTGTGATATGTGTAATCATCTCACTTAGATAAAGCTTTCTTAACATTACGCAGCTTGGAAACTGTCATTGACAGTTCCATGAAGGGATCTTCGGGAGCACGTTCTGGACTATTTTGAAAAAGGAAATATCGTCAGATAAATACTGGAAAGAAGCTTTCTGTGAATCTACTTTTTGCTATGTTTATAGGGATATTTGGGATCACCGTCGGGCCTATGGTGAAATAGGAAATATAGCAACATAAAAACTGGAGAGAAGCTTTCTGAGAAAATGCATGTTGATGTGTGCATTCCACTCAGGGATTTATAACTTTCTTCTCATAAGGCACAGTTTGAACACTATTCCTGTAAAACCAAAAGAGTGATATTCAGAGCACATTGAAGACTATGGCAAAAAGTGAAATGTCATCAAATAAAAAACAGAAAAAAGCACTCGAAGAAACTCCTCTCTGACTTGTCCATTCTTTTCACAGTGTTAAAGCTTACTCTACATTTCCCAGTTTGAAAGTTGGTCTCTTAGGGTTCTGCGAAGAGATAGTAAATGGTGACCGCAGGCCTCTGTGAGGCAAAAAAAGTCTTCCATCAAAAATCGGAGTGGAGCTTTCTGAGCAACCCTTTTGTGATGTGTGTGGTCCTCACATAGAGTTAAAGCATTCTTTGGATTGAGCAGTTTGAAATCACTGTTTCTGTGGAATCTGAGAAAGGACATTTGGGAATGCTCTGTAGAATATCCTGAAAAATAAATAACCTCAGAGAGAAACCAGAAGGAAGCTTTCTGTGAAACTGCTCTGTGTCACATGAATTCCACTCACACAGCTAAGCTTCTCTTTTTGTTGAGCTGTATCATAACACTGTTTTTCGATAGTCTGTGAAGGGATATTCTGGAGGGCTTTGAGGCTTACGTTGAGAAAGGAAACGTCTTCAGAGAGAAACTGGAGAGAAGCTATCTGAGGAGCTGCTTTGGGACGTATGCATTCCATTCACAGAAATATACCTTTCTTCCTTTGGAGGATTCCAGAATCCCTATTGGACAAAAGCTCCCAAGAGATTATCAGTAGTATAGCTACGACTATGGTGAAAAAGGAAATATCCTCAGACAAAAACTGGAAAGTAGATTTCTGTGAAACTGCTTTGTGTTATATATATTTATTCATCTTGCATAGTTAAAACTTTAATTATATTATGCAGTTTGGAAACTGCATCATACACAGATCTGTGAAGGGACATTCAGGAGCACATTCAGGCCTATGGTGAAAGAGGAGATATCTTCATATAAAAACTGGATAGAAGCTTTCTGAGAAACTACTTTGAGATGTATGCATTCCACTCAGGTAGTTATACCTCTTTTCTCACAAGACAGTGTTTGAACAATGTTCCTGTGAAACAAAAAGTGATATTTTGGAACGCATTGAGGACTGTGGTGAACAGTGAACTATACTGTAATAAAATCGAAGAAGAAGTTTTCCAGGAATCTGCTCTCAGATATGTGGATTCACTACACAGAGTTAAAGCTTTCTCTATGTTGCTCAGTTTCGAAACTCTCTCTTTGAAAAATCTGTGATGGGATATTTTGTGACGCTCAGAGGCTTGTGGTGAGTGAGGAAACATCTTCCGATGAAACCTGCAGAGAAACGCTCTGAGCAATTGCTTTGTGATGTGTGTATTCATCTCCTAGAATGCAAAAAAAAAAAAAAAAAAAAAATGCTCAGGTAAAATCCAGAAGGAAGCTTTCTGTGAAACTGCTCTGTGTCGTCTTAATTCCTCTCACTCAGATAAGCCTCGCTTTTCATTGAGCAGTTTTCTAGCCCTTTGTATGTTTAGCGTGTGATGGGATATTCCGGAGCACTTTGACACTAACGGTGAAAAAAGAAATATGTTCAGACCGAAACGGGAGAGAAGCTCTCCGAGGAACTGCTTTGTGTTGTGTGCATTCCAGTCACAGTGTTATACCTCTTTTCTCAGACAACGTTGGGGAAATCTTTTTGGAGAAACAGGTACCAAGTGGTATTCATGAGCATGTTGATGCTGATGGTGAAAAGGGAAATAGCCTCAGACAAAAACTGGAAAGAAGCTTTCTAGGAAACTACTCTGTGATATATGTAAGCATCTCACGTAGATAAAGCTTTCTTTACAGTACGCAGCTTGGAAAATGTCATGGACGGATCCACGAAGGGACCTTCGGGAGCACGTTCTGGACCCTGGTGAAAAAAAAAATTTCTTCAGATAAAAACTGGTAAGAACCTTTCTGTGAATCTGCTTTTTGCTATGTTTATTCATTTCTTATAGATGAAGCTTTCTTTACGTTACACAGCTTGGAAACTCCCTTGTGAATGGATTCAAGAAGGGATATTTGGGATCACATTCGGGCCTATGGTGAAAGTGGAAATATAGTCAGATAAAAACTGGAGAGAAGCTTTCTGAGAAACTGCTTGGTGATGTCTGCATTCCACTCAGGGAGTTATAACTTTCTTCTCATAAGGCACAGTTTGAACATTGTTCCTTTAAAACTAAAGAGTGATATTCGGAGCACAATGAAGTCTGTGGCAAAAAGTGAAATGTCGTCCAATAAAAAACAGAATGAAGCACTCAAATAAACTGCTCTCTGACATGTCCATTCTTTTCACAGGGTTAAAGCTTACTCT
>NW_022330642.1:7145-10721 GCF_002776525.5 Piliocolobus tephrosceles | reverse complement strand
GATTTTGTCACCACCAGGCCTGCCTTACAAGAGACCCTGAAGGAAGCTATAAATATGGAAAGGAACAACAGGTACCAGCCATTGCAAAAACATGCCAAAATGTAAAGACCATCGAGCCTAGGAAGAAACTGCATCAACTAATGAGCAAAATAACCAGTTAATATCATAATGGCAGGATCAAGTTCACACATAACAATATTAACCTTAAATGTAAATGGACTAAATGCTCCAATTAAAAGACACAGACTGGCAAACTGGATAAAGAGTCAAGACCCATCAGTCTGCTGTCTTCAGGAGACCCATCTCACATGCAGAGACATACATAGGCTCAAAATAAAGGGATGGAGGAAGATCTACCAAGCAAATGGAGAACAAAAAAAAGCAGGGGTTGCAATCCTAGTCTCTGATAAAACAGACTTTAAACCATCAAAGATCAAAAGAGACAAAGAAGGCCATTACATAATGGTAAAGGGATCAATCCAACAGGAAGAGCTAACTATCCTAAATATATATGCACCCAATACAGGAGCACCCAGATTCATAAAGCAAGTCCTTAGAGACTTACAAAGAGACTTAGACTCCCATACAATAATAATGGGAGACTTCAACACTCCACTGTCAACATTAGACAGATCAACGAGACAGAAAGTTAACAAGGATATCCAGGAATTGAACTCATCTCTGCACCAAGCGGACCTAATAGACATCTATAGAACTCTCCACCCCAAGTCAACAGAATATACATTCTTCTCAGCACCACATCACACTTATTCCAAAATTGACCACATAATTGGAAGTAAAGCACTCCTCAGCAAATGTAAAAGAACAGAAATTATAACAAACTGTCTCTCTGACCACAGTGCAATCAAACTAGAACTCAGGACTAAGAAATTCAATCAAAACCGCTCAACTACATGGAAACTGAACAACCTGCTCCTGAATGACTACTGGGTACATAACGAAATGAAAGCAGAAATAAAGATGTTCTTTGAATCCAATGAGAACAAAGATACAACATACCAGAATCTCTGGGACACATTTAAAGCAGTGTGTAGAGGGAAATTTATAGCACTAAGTGCCCACAAGAGAAAGCAGGAAAGATCTAAAATTGACACTCTAACATCACAATTAAAAGAACTAGAGAGGCAAGAGCAAACACATTCAAAAGCTAGCAGAAGGCAAGAAATAACTAAGATCAGAGCAGAACTGAAGGAGATAGAGACACAAAAAACCCTCCAAAAAATCAATGAATCCAGGAGTTGGTTTTTTGAAAAGATCAACAAAATTGACAGACCGCTAGCAAGGCTAATAAAGAAGAAAAGAGAGAGGAATCAAATAGACGCAATAAAAAATGATAAAGGGGATATCACCACCGACCCCACAGAAATACAAACTACCATCAGAGAATACTATAAACACCTCTACGCAAATCAACTAGAAAATCTAGAAGAAATGGATAATTTCCTGGACACGTACACTCTTCCAAGACTAAACCAGGAAGAAGTTGAATCCCTGAATAGACCAATAGCAGCCTCTGAAATTGAGGCAACAATTAATAGCCTACCCACCAAAAAAAGCCCAGGACCAGATGGATTCACAGCTGAATTCTACCAGAGGTACAAGGAGGAGCTGGTACCATTCCTTCTGAAACTATTCCAATCAATAGAAAAAGAGGGAATCCTCCCTAACTCATTTTATGAGGCCAACATCATCCTGATACCAAAGCCTGGCAGAGACACAACAAAAAAAGAGAATTTTAGACCAATCTCCCTGATGAACATCGATGCAAAAATCCTCAATAAAATACTGGCAAACCGGATTCAGCAGCACATCAAAAAGCTTATCCACCATGATCAAGTGGGCTTCATCCCTGGGATGCAAGGCTGGTTCAACATTCGCAAATCAATCAACGTAATCCAGCATATCAACAGAACCAAAGACAAGAACCACATGATTATCTCAATAGATGCAGAAAAGGCTTTTGACAAAATTCAACAGCCCTTCATGCTAAAAACGCTCAATAAACTCGGTATTGATGGAACGTACCTCAAAATAATAAGACCTATTTACGACAAACCCACAGCCAATATCATACTGAATGGGCAAAAACTGGAAAAATTCCCTTTGAAAACTGGCACAAGACAGGGATGCCCTCTCTCACCACTCCTATTCAACATAGTGTTGGAAGTTCTGGCTAGGGCAATCAGGCAAGAGAAATAAATCAAGGGTATTCAGTTAGGAAAAGAAGAAGTCAAATTGTCCCTGTTTGCAGATGACATGATTGTGTATTTAGAAAACCCCATCGTCTCAGCCCAAAATCTCCTTAAGATGATAAGCAACTTCAGCAAAGTCTCAGGATACAAAATTAATGTGCAAAAATCACAAGCATTCTTATACACCAGTAACAGACAAGCAGAGAGCCAAATCAGGAATGAACTTCCATTCACAATTGCTTCAAAGAGAATAAAATACCCAGAAATCCAACTTGCAAAGGATGTAAAGGAACTCTTCAAGGATAACTACACACCACTGCTCAGTGAAATAAAAGAGGACACAAGCAAATGGAAGAACATACCATGTTCATGGATAGGAAGAATCACTATCGTGAAAATGGCCATACTGCCCAAGGTTATTGAAAGATTCAATGCCATCACCATCAAGCTATCAATGAGTTTCTTCACAGAATTGGAAAAAACTGCTTTAAATTCATATGGAACCAAAAAAGAGCTCGCATTGCCAAGATTATCCTAAGTCAAAAGGACAAAGCTGGAGGCATCACGCTACCTGACTTCAAACTATACTATAACGCTACAGTACCAAAACAGCATGGTACTGGTACCAAAACAGAGATATAGACCAATGCAACAGAACAGAGCCCTCAGAAATAATATCACACATCTACAGTCATCTGATCTTTGACAAACCTGAGAGAAACAAGAAATGGGGAAAGGATTCCCTATTTAATAAATGGTGCTGGGAAAATTGGCTAGCCATAAGTAGAAAGCTGAAAATGGAACCTTTCCTTACTCCTTATACAAAGATTAATTCAAGATGGATTAGAGACTTAAATGTTAGACCTAATACCATAAAAACCCTAGAAGAAAATCTAGGTAGTACCATTCAGGATATAGGCCTGGGCAAGGACTTCATGTCTAAAACACCAAAAGCAACGGCAGCAAAAGCCAAAATTGACAAATGGGATCTAATTAAACTAAAGTGCCCTGCACAGCAAAAGAAGCTACCATCAGAGTTAATAGGCAGCATACAGAAGGGGAGAAAATTTTTGCAATCTACTCATCTGACAAAGGGCTAATATGCAGAATCTACAAAGAACTCAAACAAATTTACAAGAAAAAAACAAACAACCCCATCAAAAAGTGGGGAAAGGATATGAACAGACATTTCTCAAAAGAAGACATTCATACAGCCAACAGACACATGAAAAAATGCTCATCATCACTGGCCATCAGAGAAATGCAAATCAAAACCACAATGAGATACCATCTCACACCAGTTAGAATGGCAATCCTTAAAAAATCAGGAAACAACAGGTGTTGGAGAGGATGTGGAGAAATA
>NW_022330642.1:0-7045 GCF_002776525.5 Piliocolobus tephrosceles | reverse complement strand
CTGGGTATATACCCAAAGGATTATAAATTATTCTACTACAAAGACACTTGCACACGTATGTTTATTGCAGAACTATTCACAATAGCAAAGACTTGGAATCAAACCAAATGTCCATCAGTGACAGACTGGATTAAGAAAATGTGGCACATATACACCATGGAATACTATGCAGCCATAAAAAAGGATGAGTTTGCGTCCTTTGTAGAGACATGGAAGCAGCTGGAAACCATCATCCTTAGCAAACTATCACAAGAAGAGAAAACCAAACACCGCTTGTTCCACTCATAGGTGGGAACTGAACAATGAGATCACTTGGACTCAGAAAGGGGAACATCACACAATGGGGCCTATCGTGGGTAGGGGGGAGGGGGGAGGGATTACATTGGGAAGTTATACCTGATATAAATGATGAATTGATGGGTGCTGACGAGTTGATGGGTGCAGCACACCAAGATGGCACAAGTATGCATATGTAATAAACCTGCACGTTATGCACATGTACCCTAGAACTTAATGTAGAATAAAAAAATTAAAAAAATAAAAAATTTAAAAAATTAAAAATGAATAAATAAATAAATAAATAAATAAATAAATAAATAAATAAATAAAAATAACTAGAGAGAAGCTTTCTGAGAGATTGCTTTCTGATGTGTGACTTCACCATACAGAGTTCCACCATTCCCTTCTTGGAACAGTTTGCTAACAGCGGTGTCGTGGATTCTGCAAAGTAATATTTGGGAGCTCATTGAGGGCTATGGTGAAAAAGGAAATATCCTAAGATGAAAACTGGAAAGAAGCCTTCTGAGAAACTGCATTGCGATGTGTGAATGCAACTCACAGAGTTCCACTTTTCTCTTCAGTGATAAGTTCACTAACACAGTTTTCTTGAAATCTGCAATGGGATACTTCTTAGCAAAGTGAAGCTTACAGTGACAAAGGAAATATCCTCATATGTAAACTAGAAGGAAGCTTTATTAGAAACTTCTTGGTGATGTGTGAATTCATATCTCAGAGTTACACGTAAATGTCGTGGAGAAGTCCATTTACACGGTCTTTGAGGAACCTGAGAAGGGCTACTTTGGATTGCATTCAGGCCTACACTGATAAAGGAAATATCATCAGTTAAAAACATGAAAGAAGGTTTCTGAGAAACTTCTTTGTGATCTCTGAATTCATCTCACAGAGTTACAATTTAGTCTTCAGGAAGCAGATTGCTAACACACTTTTCGTGGAATCTGCAAAGTGATATTTGAGAGCCCATTGGGGCCCATGATGAAAAAGGAAATATCCTCAGATAATAAATAGAGAGAAGCTTTCTGAGAGATTGCTTTCTGATGTGTGACTTCATCACACAGAGTTCCACCCTTCCCTTCTTGGAACAGTTTGCTAACACTTTTGTTGTGGATTCTACAAAGTGATATTTGAGAGCTCTGAAACTGCTCTGTGTCACGTGAATTCTCCTCACACAGTTAAGCTACTCTTTTTATTGAGCGGTATTGTAACACTGTTTTTGTTTAGTCTGCGATGGGATAGTCACGAGCGCTTTGAGGCTTACAGTGAGAAAGGAAACGTCTTCAGGTAGAAACTGGAGAGAAGCTTTCTGAGCAGCTGCTTTGTGACGTGTGCATTCCACTCACAGAAGTATACCTTTCTTCCCCTAGAGAATTCCGGAATCCCTTTTGGAGAAAAGGCTACCAAGAGATATTCGGGAGTATAGTGATGAGTATGGTGAAAAAGGAAATATCCTCAGACAAAAACTGGAAAATGGATTTCTGTGAAACTGCTTTATGTTAAACATATTTACTCCTCTCGCATAGTTAAAACTTTAATTATATTATGCAGTTTGGAAACTCTGTCATGCACAGATTTGTGAAAGGACATTCGGGAGCACATTCAGGCCTGTGGTGAAAGAGGAGATATCTTCAGATAAAAACTGGAGAGAAGCTTTCTGAGAAACTATTTTGTGATGAATGCATTCCACTCAGAAAGTTATACCTCTTTTCTCACAAGGCAGTGTTTGAACACTGTTCCTGTGAAACCAAAAAAGTGATATTTCGGAACGCCTTAAGGACTATGGCAAGTAGTGAAATATACTGAAATAAAATCAAGGAAGAAGCGTTCCACGAATCTGTTCTCTGATATGTGCATTCACGTCACAGAGTTAATACTTACTTTATGTTGCCCTGTTTCAAAACTCTGTCTTTGAAGAATCTGTGAAGGGATATTTAGTCATGCCCAGAGGCTTGTGGTGAGTGAAGAAATGTCCTCCGATGAAACCTGCAGTGAAACGTTCTGAGCAACTCCTTTGCGATGTGTGTATTCGTCTCATACAGTTAAATTATTATTTGGATTGAGCAGCTTAAAATCACTGTTTTTGTGGAATCTGAAGAAGGACATTTGGGAACGATTTTTAGAATATGGAGAAAGAAATATTCTCAGGTAAAATACAGAAGGAAGCTTTCTGTGAAACTGCTCTGTGTTGTCTTAATTCCTCTTGCTCAAATAAGCCTCCCTTTTCATTGAGCAGCTTTCTAGCCCTCTGTATGTTTAGCGGGTGAGGGATATTTGGGAGCAATTTAAGGCTAATGATGAAAAATAAATATGTTCAGACCGAAACTGAAGAAAAGCTTTCTGAGGAACTGCTTTGTGACATGAGCATTCCAGTCTCAGTGTTATACCTCTCTATGGTGAGAAAGGAAATATCTTCAGATAAAACTGGAAAGAAGCTTTCTGTGAATGTGCTTTTTGCTATGTTTATTCATCTCACAAAGATGAAGCATTCTTTACATTATGTAGCTTGGAAACTCTCTCATAGATGGATCCACCAAGTGATATTTTGGATCACATTCATGCCCATGGTGAAATAGGAAATATAGTCAGATGAAAACTGAGGAGAAGTTTTCTGAGAAACTGCTTGGTGACGTGCGCATTCCACTCCGGGAGTTATAACTTTCTTCTCATAAGGCAGAGTTAGAACACTGTTCCTGTAAAACCAGAAGAGTTATATTCTGAGCACTTTGAAGACTATGGCAAAAAGTGAGATGTCGTCCAATAAAAAACAGGAAGAAGCACTCGAAGAAACTGCTCTCTGACATGTGCATTCTTTTCCACAGTTTTAAAATTTACTCTACATTCCCCAGTTTGAGAGTCAGTCTTTGAGGGTTCTGAAAAGGGATAATAAGTAGTGACCGGAGGCCTGTGTGAGGCAAGGAAATGTCTTAAATCAAAAATCGGAGAGAAGATTTTTAAGCAACTGTATTTTAATGTTTGTATTTATCTCATAGAGTTAAATCATTCTTTGGATTGAGCAGTTTGAAATCACTGTTTCTGTGGAATCTGAGAAAGGACATTGGGAAACGCTCTTTAGAATATCCTGATAAAGAAATAATCTCAGATAGAAACCAGAAGGAAGCTTTGTTTGAAACTCCCCTGTGTCACGTGAATTCTGCTCATGCAGTAAAGCTTCGCTTTTCATTGAGCTGTATCATAACACTGTCTTTGTTTAGTCTGCAAACGGATATTCTGGAGGGCTTTGAGGCTTACGGTGAGAAAGGAAACTTCTTCAGATAGAAACTGGAGGGAAGCTTACTGAGGAGCTGCTTTGTGACATGTGTATTCCACTCACAGAAATATACCTTTCTTCTCCTAGAACATTTTGGAATCCCTTTTGGAGAAAAATCTACCAAGTGATATTCGGGAGTATAGAGACGACTAAGGTGAAAAAGGAAATATTCTAAGAAAAACACTGGAAAGTATATTTCTGTGAAACTGCTTTGTGTTGGATACATTTATTCGTCACACATAGTTAAAACTTTACTTATATTACGCAGTGTGCAAACGTCGTCATGCACAGATCCGCGAAGGCACATTTGGGAGCACATTCAGGCCTACGGAAAGAGGAGATATCTTCAGATAAAAACTGGACAGAAACTTTCTGGGAAACTACTTTGTGATGTATGCATTCCACAAATTGAGTTATGCCTCTTTTCTCACAAGGCAGTGTTTGAACACTTTTCCTGTGAAACCGGGAGTGTGATATTTTGGAACGCATTGTGGACTATGGCGAATAGTGAAATATACTGAAATAAAATCGAGGAAGAAGCGTTCCAAGAATCTGCTCTCTGATATGTGCATTCACTTCACAGAGTTAATGCTTACTCTATCTTGCCGAGTTTCGAAACTCTGTCTTTGAAGAATCTGTGAAGGGATATTTAGTGACGTCTGGGGGCTGGTGGTGAGCGAGGAAACGTCTTTCGATGAACCCTGCAGAGAAACGTTTTGAGCAACTGCTTTGCGATGTGTGGATTTGTCTTGTAGGGCTAAACCATTCTTTGGATTGAGCAGCTTGAAATCACTCTTTTTGTGGAATCGAGGAAGGACATTTGGGAACGATCCTTAGAATATGGAGAAAGAAATATCCGCAGGTAAAATCCAGAAGGAAGCTTTCTGTGAAACTGCTCTGTGTAGTCTTAATTCCTCTCACTCAGGTAAGCCTCTCTATTCTTTGAGCAGTTTCCTAGCCCTGTGTATGTTTCGTGTGTGATGGGATATTCGGGAGTACTTTGAGGCTAATGGTGAAAAAGGAAATATGTTCAGACCGGAAATGGACACAAGCTTTCCGAAGAACTGCTTTGTGATGTGTTCATTCCAGTCACAGTGTTATACCTCTCTTCTCATACAGGATCAGGGAAACCCTTTTGGAGAAACAGGTACCAAGGGATATTCAGGAGCATGTTGATACCGATGGTGAAAAGGGAAATAGCCTCAGACAAAAAATGGAAAGGAGCTTTCTAGGAAACTACTCTGTGATATGTATAATCATCTCACATAGATAAAGCTTTCTTGACATTATGCAGCTTGGAAACTGTCATGGACAGATCAACAAAGGGACCTTTTGGAGCACATTCTGGACTCTGGTTAAAAAGGAAATATCTTCAGATAAAAACTGTAAAGAAGCTTTCTGTGAATCTGCTTTTTACTATGTTTATTCATCTCACATAGATGAAGCTTTCTTTACATTACACAGCTTGGAAACTCCCTCGGGGATGTTTGGGATCACAGTCGGGCCTACAGTGAAATAGGAGATATAGTCAGATAAAAAGTGGAGAGAAGCTTTCTGAGCAACTGCCTGGTGATGTGTGCGTTCCAGTCCGGGAGTTATAAATTCCTTCTCATAAGGCAGAGTTGGAACACTGTTCCTGTAAAACCAAAAGAGTGATATTTGGAGCACATTGAAGACTGTGGCAAAAAGTGAAATGTCATCCAATAAAAAACAGAAAGAAGCACTCGAAGAAAATGCTCTCTGACATGTCCATTCTCTTCACAGGGTTAAATCTTACTCTACATTTCCGAGTTTGAAAGTCGGTCTTTGAGGGTTCTGGGAAGGGATAGTAAGCTGCAACTGGATTAGGTCTGTGTGAGGCAAGGAAAAGTCTTCCATCGAAAATTGGTTAGAAGCTTTCTGCACAACTCTTTTGAGATGTTTGTATTCATCTCATAGAGTTAAATCATTCTTTGGATTGAGCAGTTTGAAATCACTGTTTCTATGGAGTCTGAGAAAGGACATTTGGAAACGCTCTTTAGAATATCCTGAAAAAGAAATAACCTCAGAGAGAAATCAGAAGGAAGCATTCTGTAAAACTGCTTTGTGTCACTTGAATTCCACTCAAACAGTTAAGATTCTCTTTTCATTGAACTGTATCATAACACTGTCTTTGTTTAGTCTGCGAAGGATATTCTGGAGGGCTTTGAGGCTTACAGTGAAAAAGGAAATGTCTTCAGATAGAAATTTGAGAGAAGGTTTCTGAGGAGCTCCTTTGTGACGTGTGCATTCCATTCAAAGAAGTATACCTTTCTTCACCTAGAGGTTTCCGGAATCCCTTTTGGAGAAAAAGCTACCAAGAGATATTCGGGAGTATAGCGATGACTATGGTGAAAAAAGAAATATCCTCAGACAAAACCTGAAAAGAAGATTTTTGTGAAACTCCTATGTGTTAGATATATTTATGTGTGTCGCATAGTTAAAACTTTAATTACATTACACAGTTTGGAAACTCCATCATGCACAGATCCGCGAAGGGACATTCGGGAGCATATTCAGACCTATGGTGAAAGACGAGATATCTTCAGATAAAAACTGGATAGAAGCTTTCTGAGAATCTGCTTTGTGATGAATGCATTCCACTCAGGGAGTTATACCTCTTTTCTCACAAGGCAGTGTTTGAACACTGTTCCTGTGAAACCGAAAAAGTGGTATTTCTGAATGCATTGAGGACTATGGCGAATAGTGAAATATACTGAAATAAAATCGAGGAAGAACCCTTCCACGAATCTGCTCTTGAATATGTGAATTCACTTCACAGAGTTAATGCTTACTCTATGTTGCCGAGTTTCAAAACTCTGTCTTTGAAGAATATGTGAAGTGATATTTAGTGATGCCCAGTCGCTTGTGGTGAGCGAGGAAACGTCTTCCGATGAAACCTGCAGAGAAACGTTCTGAGCAACTGCTTTGTGATGTGTGTATTCTTCTCATAGAGTTAAACCATTCTTTGGATTGAGCAGCTTGGAGTCACTGTTTTTGTGGAATCAGACGAAGGACATTTGGGAACAATCCTAGGAATACGGAGAAAGAAATATCCTCAGATAAAATCCAGAAAGAAGCTTTCTGTGAAACCGCTCTGTGTCATCTTAATTCCTCTCACTCAGATAAGCCTCTCTTTTCATTGAGCAGTTTTCTAGCCTGTGTATGTTTAGCATGTGATGGGATATTCGGGAGCACTTTGAGGCTAACGGTGTAAAAGGAAATATGTTCAGATCAAAACTGGAGAGAAGCTTTCCGAGGAACTGCTTTGTGACGTGTACATTCCAGTCACAGTGTTATACTTCTCTTCTCATACAGCGTTGGGGAAACTCTTTTGGAGAAACAGGTTCCAAGTGATATTTGGGAGCATGTTGATGCCGATGGTGATAAGGGAAATAGCCTCAGACACAAACTGGAAAGAAGCTTTCTAGGAAACAACTCTGTGATATGTCTAATCACCTCACA
>NW_022330631.1:0-1836 GCF_002776525.5 Piliocolobus tephrosceles | reverse complement strand
GAGTCACCAAACATCACATAAAGTGTGTCTTACACGTAAAGAAACAAAGAGATTAAAGAGCATGAATATGAAAATAATCAAGTAGATTGGGAAAAAGTACCAAATAGAAATCTAGATTTGAAAAATACAAATAATTGAAATGGAAAGTTTAATGGATTAGAGTCACAGCCAACTAGATACTACCAAAAAGAGACTAATGGATATGAAGAAATAAATACATTTTTAAACTTGTAAAGACTTAAGACTTTCTTACCTGGAGATCTGCTCTACAAGAAAAATTAAAGGATGTCTTTTAGGTGGTAAGAAAGATACCATATCGAAATCTAGATCTGCACAAAGGAATGAAGAGCACTGGAAATAGTAACAACATGGACAAATATATGATTTGTTATTATTACTTAAGCCACTTTAAAATATAATTGTTTAAATAAAAATAATAGAGTAATATGGAATTTATGACATACGTAAAATAAAATGGATAACAGAAATAGCTTAAAGACTAGGAGGGAAGAAGTATACTGATGTAAGTTTCTTATAGTAAAGTGATATATTACCACTTGAAGGTGGACTGTGATGAGTTAAAGACATGCACTATAAACCCTAAAGCAACCACTAAAGTAACCAAAGAATTGTAGCTGTTCAGGAAAAAACAAACAATCTCATCCAAAAGTGGGCTAAGGACATGAATAGACAATTCTCTTTTTTTTATTATTATACTTTAAGTTCTAGGGTACATGGGCACAACATGCATGTTTGTTACATATGTATACATGTGCCATGTTGGTGTGCTACACCCATTAACTCATTATTTACATTGGGTATATCTCAAAAGAAGATATACTAATGGCCAACAAACATATGAAAAAATGCTTGACTTTACTAATTATCAGGGAAATGCAAATCAAAACCACAACACAATATGACCTTAATCCTGCAAGAATGATCATAATAAAAAAATTAAAAAATTAAAATAGATGTTGCTGTGAATGTGGTGAAAAGGGAACACTTTTACCCTGTTGGTAGGAATGTAAACTAATACAACCACTATGGAAAATAGTGTGGAGATTCTTTAAAGAACTAAAAGTAGATCTACCATTTCATCCAGCAAACCCACTTCTGGTTATCTACCCAGAGGAAAAGAAATCATTACACGAAAAAGATATTTGCACATGCATGTTTATAGCAGCACAGTTCACAATTGCAAATATAAGGAACCAGACCAAATGCTCATCGATCAATGAGTTAATAAAGAAAATGTGAATAAAGAAAATTCCACACCATGGAATACTACTTAGCCTTAAAAAGGAATGAAATAATGGCCTTTGCAGCAACCTGGATGGAATTGGAGACCATTATTCCAAGTGAAGTAACTCGGGAATGGAAAACCAAACATTATATGTTCTTACTCATAAGTGGGAGCTAAGCTATGAGGATGCAAAGGCATAAGAATGATACAATAGACTTTGGACTTGGGGGAAAGGGTGGGAGGGGATCGAGGATAAAAGACTACACATTGGGTACAGTGTACACTGCTCTGGTGGTGGATGCACAAAAATCTCAGATATTGCCGCTAAAAAACTTATTCATGTAAAAAACACCGCCTGTTGCCCGCAAACACCTATTGAAATAAAGAAGGGTAAAGAGGAACCAGAAAAAGAAATTGAAAAGCAACCAGTAAAGCAGAGTATCATGTTCACAAAGCCAAAGGAAAACATTATTTCAAGAAAATGGTGGCCAATTTTATCAAATGCTGCTGAAAGTTGACATAAAAAGAGAACTGATAATCAGGCATTGGATTTAGTAAAGTGGCTAGCCCTGATGACCTCACAAGAGTCC
>NW_022330620.1:0-1400 GCF_002776525.5 Piliocolobus tephrosceles | reverse complement strand
TCTCACAGAGTTACACCAATGCTTTCATTGAAAGTTTGCTAACACTGTTTTCGCAGAAACTGCAATGAGATATATGGGAGCACAATGAGGCCCGTGTTTATAAAGGAAATGTCTTTTGATAAAAAGAAGAAAGAAGTTTTATGGGAACCTGCTTTGTGATTTCTGAATTAATCTGCGAGTTACATCACTCTTTCATGGAGCCGTTGGCTAACACTGTTTTTGTGGAATCGGAGAGGTGATATTTTCGATCGCTTTGACGCCCATGGTAACAAAGGAAATATCCTCATATAAAAACTAGAAAGAAGCTGTCTGAGAAACTGCTTTGTGAGTTGTGAATTCATCTCAGAGAGTTACATCACTCTTTCATGGAGGAGTTTGCTAGCACTGTATTTGTGGAATCTCAGATGTGATATTTTGGATAGCATTGAATCCGATGGTGAAAAATGAAATATCCTAAGATATAAACTAGAGAGAAACCTTCTTAGAAACTGCTTTGTTGTGTGTGAATTCATCTCCCAATGTTACATCATTGCTTTCATTGGGATGTTTGCTGACACTGTTGCCATAGAATCTGCAATGAGACACACGGGGGCTCATTGAGGTCTGAAATATCCTCAGATAAAAGCAACAAGAAAGCTTTCTGAGAAACTGGTTTGTGACTGTGAATTCATCTCACAGAGTTACACTACACTTTCATGGAGCTGTTTGCTAGCACTTCCATATGTACTCTAGTATATATGGAATCTGATAAGGGCCATTTTTGATAGCTTTGAAGCCTATGGTGACAAAGGAAATACCCTCAGATAAAAACTAGAAAGAAACTTTCTGAGAAACTGCTTTTTTGATGTGTGAATTATCTCACAGACTTACACGACTCTTTCATGGAGACCTTGGCTAGCACTGTTTTTGTGGAATCTGAGAAGTGATGTTTTGCATCACTTTGAAGCCTGTGGTGACAAAGGAAATACCCTCAGATAAAAGCTAGAAAGAATTTTTCTGAGAAACTGCTTTGTGATATGTGAATTCGTCTCAGAAGGTACACCACTCTTTCATGGAGGAGTTTGCTAGCACTGCTTTCATGGATTCTCAGAAGTGATATTTCAGAAGGCATGAATCCTATGGTGACAAATGAAATATCCTCAGATAAAAACTGGAGAGAAGCCTCTCAGAAACTACTTTGTGGTGTGCGAATTCATCTCAGAGAGTTCTACCATTGCTGTCACTGAGAAGTTTGCTAAGACTATTTTCACAGAATCTGCAATGAGATACACAGGGGCGCATTGAGGCCCATGTTTAAAAAGGAAATATCCTGGGATAAAAAGAAGAAAGGAGCTTTCTGAGAAACGGCTTTGTGATCTGTGAATTCATCACACAGAGTTACACTATTCTTTCAAGGAGCA
>NW_022330609.1:0-1051 GCF_002776525.5 Piliocolobus tephrosceles | reverse complement strand
GCATCTAGTGACTGCAAGATGCACTATGTGTATTTTCACATGGAAATATCCATGGCCAGAATGAGGAACTGAAAGGATGAATGTCGTTTTGAAATTGAGTAAGGAAGACACCTACTTTTGTTTATAGAAGGGAAAGATGAATGGAACATTGTCGCGGATCTTACAGGAGCCCTCTCTGATACAGAGGAAGCCTGTAAACCATTTTTTGTTATTTCTCTTGGCCTGACACATTTCTTTAAACATGTGCTGACCTTCTTGGAGGTCTCCTTGGGGCCATTGTCTCAGAAATCTCTGTCACAATATTCGATCTTATCACTCACACCTTTCCACTGTTAAATTTTCTCTACTATCTCACCGTAGGCAATATAAAGTCCTGGTTCACTCTAAGGAACAAGAGCTGAGCCAGTTAAGGGAGAAGTTGCAGGAAGGGAGAGATGCCTCCCGGGCATTGAATCAGCACCTCCAGGCCCTCCTCACTCCGGATGAGCCGGCCAACTCCCAGGGGCGGGACCTCCGAGAACAGCTGGCCGAGGGCTGTAGGCTGGCACAGCACCTCATCCGAAAGCTCACCCCAGGTAAAGTCTCCATAGGACCTGATGATCCAAAACCTCCGGCTTATGAGAGGCTCCAGACCTCTGTACTTTCACAATGACAGTTGTATCGGTGGTGTTTTTTTCCACTAAACATATGTGGCCGTTCCAGGACTTCCTGCGTGATATCAGAGATGGGAAACCCATGGGTTTGGAGGTCACAGTATTGCAAATGTCCCTCCTTCCTTGGTGGAGATGGTCTTTGGAGTAAGAGGCAGCACCTCTCTAGTTGTAAAGGAGAGGAAGGAGGCTGTGACAGGAGGGTTCTTGTTAGAGTGAAAAGAGCTGTCGACTTAGAGTGAAGGTTCCCAGGCTGTCTTCTTGGCAATGCTCTTAGTAACTGTCGGTGAGTGAGTAATTTATCCTTTTGAGTTTCTCTGTGTCCATCGGAAAAGGCAGGCAAATTGTCTCTTTCAAGGGTCTGAAGCATCTAAATGTGGGAACACTTACGACTGCTTTTG
>NW_022330602.1:0-1625 GCF_002776525.5 Piliocolobus tephrosceles | reverse complement strand
TTATTATTATTATTATTATTATTATTATTATTATTATTATTATTATTTTTTATTATTTCTAATTTTGTCCCATATGTGTTGGGTATGTCATACGTACTGGATGTGTCATAACTATTGGACGTGTCATAACTATTGGACGTGTTATATGTGTTGGACGTATTATACATGTTGGTTATATCATACGTGTTGGTCATGTTACATGTACTGTTAATACCACCCGAACTAGCCATACCACCGGAACTGTCTATTCCATCCGAACTAGTCATAACATCTGTGCTAGCCATACTATATATTTCAATTTCTGATATATTATCAAAGTTTGATTTTTCTTGTTTTTTATACATAGTTCCTGTTTGGACTTGTATATCAGGATAGTTTGTTTCATTTATAAAAATTATATTATTATTGTTATTAACATTATTGTCAATATTATTAATATTATTGTCAATATTATTTAAGTTATCGTCGTTATTACTTAAGTTATAATCGTTATTATTTACACTATAATCATTCCTATATGTGTCATAGCATAATTTATTTTCATTTAAAATATGACTATCATTAAAAGTATTGTTTGATATATGACCTAACCCATCGTTCAATAATTCGGTATATCTATTTATACTTTCACATTCTACATCTTTGTTTTCACCATTCAAATTAAACATATTTACATCCTGTTCATAAGTTCTTATATTTTTTATATAATCATTTGTAGTAGTAGTACTAGTAGTATGTATTGGGTAGTAATTCTCGTTCATATTCAAGTGATTAAAGTTGTTATTATGAATTTTTGTTGTGTCTATGACACATATATTTGGGTAATTTGTATTAGTGACCTCTGTATAATTTGCATTAAGAATATTATTAATATTATTTCTTTCATTTGTGTTTGTAAAACATATTGAAGCATTTTCATTAAGTAGGTTACTTGAGTTAACTAGGTTGGACGAGCTGATCCTACTGCTTAACTTTCCAAAATCATTCTCACTCTTGTCCATTTGATTATCTGCATAACATTCAAAATTAGTATTATCTAACATATACGTACTATGGGATTCATTTTTGTTTAAGGAAGTTCCACATTCCATTTCTTTTACTTCTTCTATTCCTTCTATTTCCTCTATCCCTTCCATTCTTTCCATTCTTTCCATTCCTTCCATTCTTTCCATTCCTTCTATCCCCTCTATCCCCTCTATCCTCTCCATTCCTTCCATACCACTAATACCACTAATACCACTAATACCACTAATACCACTCATGTTATAAAAAGTAACAATTTTGTCCATATACAAATTATGTGCCATGATATCAATTTCATTATTCTTTATATTCTCGTTTTCTATACTATTTATATTCATATTTGTAATAGTCTTAATATTTAACTGGGATAATTCGTTTATGTTATTTATATTCGCAAAGTTATTCATATTGTTAGATACTCCTAATAGATTAATATTATTATCTTTTTGTGTATTCATTAAATTATACATATTTATTTTATTATTTATATTGTTCATATGTATTGTATTGTTTACAAAGGTAAAATTTGGAATGACATTTGTTGAGTCATAAATGTTCATACTACTAATATTATCCATACTACTAGCATTATCCATACTACT
>NW_022330601.1:0-1625 GCF_002776525.5 Piliocolobus tephrosceles | reverse complement strand
AGTAGTATGGATAATGCTAGTAGTATGGATAATATTAGTAGTATGAACATTTATGACTCAACAAATGTCATTCCAAATTTTACCTTTGTAAACAATACAATACATATGAACAATATAAATAATAAAATAAATATGTATAATTTAATGAATACACAAAAAGATAATAATATTAATCTATTAGGAGTATCTAACAATATGAATAACTTTGCGAATATAAATAACATAAACGAATTATCCCAGTTAAATATTAAGACTATTACAAATATGAATATAAATAGTATAGAAAACGAGAATATAAAGAATAATGAAATTGATATCATGGCACATAATTTGTATATGGACAAAATTGTTACTTTTTATAACATGAGTGGTATTAGTGGTATTAGTGGTATTAGTGGTATTAGTGGTATGGAAGGAATGGAGAGGATAGAGGGGATAGAGGGGATAGAAGGAATGGAAAGAATGGAAGGAATGGAAAGAATGGAAAGAATGGAAGGGATAGAGGAAATAGAAGGAATAGAAGAAGTAAAAGAAATGGAATGTGGAACTTCCTTAAACAAAAATGAATCCCATAGTACGTATATGTTAGATAATACTAATTTTGAATGTTATGCAGATAATCAAATGGACAAGAGTGAGAATGATTTTGGAAAGTTAAGCAGTAGGATCAGCTCGTCCAACCTAGTTAACTCAAGTAACCTACTTAATGAAAATGCTTCAATATGTTTTACAAACACAAATGAAAGAAATAATATTAATAATATTCTTAATGCAAATTATACAGAGGTCACTAATACAAATTACCCAAATATATGTGTCATAGACACAACAAAAATTCATAATAACAACTTTAATCACTTGAATATGAACGAGAATTACTACCCAATACATACTACTAGTACTACTACTACAAATGATTATATAAAAAATATAAGAACTTATGAACAGGATGTAAATATGTTTAATTTGAATGGTGAAAACAAAGATGTAGAATGTGAAAGTATAAATAGATATACCGAATTATTGAACGATGGGTTAGGTCATATATCAAACAATACTTTTAATGATAGTCATATTTTAAATGAAAATAAATTATGCTATGACACATATAGGAATGATTATAGTGTAAATAATAACGATTATAACTTAAGTAATAACGACGATAACTTAAATAATATTGACAATAATATTAATAATATTGACAATAATGTTAATAACAATAATAATATAATTTTTATAAATGAAACAAACTATCCTGATATACAAGTCCAAACAGGAACTATGTATAAAAAACAAGAAAAATCAAACTTTGATAATATATCAGAAATTGAAATATATAGTATGGCTAGCACAGATGTTATGACTAGTTCGGATGGAATAGACAGTTCCGGTGGTATGGCTAGTTCGGGTGGTATTAACAGTACATGTAACATGACCAACACGTATGATATAACCAACATGTATAATACGTCCAACACATATAACACGTCCAATAGTTATGACACGTCCAATAGTTATGACACATCCAGTACGTATGACATACCCAACACATATGGGACAAAATTAGAAATAATAAAAAATAATAATAATAATAATAATAATAATAATAATAATAATAATAATAA
>NW_022330598.1:0-24114 GCF_002776525.5 Piliocolobus tephrosceles | reverse complement strand
GAAGCTTTCTGCGCAACTCTTTTGTGATGTTTGTATTCATCTCATAGAGTTAAATCCTTCTTTAGGTTGAGCAGTTTGAAATCACTGTTTATGTGGAATCTGAGAAAGGACATTTGGAAACATTCTTTAGAATATCCTGAAAAAGAAATAACCTCAGAGAGAAACCAGAAGGAAGCTTTCTGTGAAACTGCTTTGTGTCACATGAATTCTGTTCTCACAGTTAAGCTCTTCTTTTCATTGAGCTGTGTCATAACTCTCTTTTTGATTAGTCTGCAAAGGGATATTCTGGAGGGCTTTCAGGCTTATGGTGAGAAAGGAAATATCTTCAGATAGAAACTGGAGAGAAGCTTTCTGAGGAGCTATTTCGTGACGTGTGCATTCCACTCACAGAAACATACCTTTCTTCTCCTATAGGATTCCGGAATCAGTGTTGGCGAAAGAGCTACCAAGAGACATTTGGAAGTACAGGGAGGGCTATGGTAAAAAAAAAAATATATCCTCAGATAAAAACTGGAAAGATTTCTTGTGAAGCTGCTTTGTGTTAGATATATTTATTAATCTCGGATAGTTAAACCTTTAGTTATATAATGCAGTTTTGAAACTCCATCATGCAAGGTTCTGCAAAGGGATACTCAGGAGCACATTTAGACCTACGGTGAAAGAGGAGATATCTTCATATAAAACTGGATAGAAAATTTCTGAGAAACTACTTTGTGATGTATGCCTTCCACTCAAAGAGTTATACCTCTTTTCTCACAAGGCAGCACTTGAACACTGTCCCTATGAAACTGAAAAAGTAATATTTCGTAGCGCATTGAGGACTATGGGAAATAGTGAAATACACTGAAAAAAAATCGAGGAGGAAGCGTTCCAAGAATGTGCTCTCTGATATGTGCATTCCCTTCACAGAACTAATGTTGCCCAGTTTCAAAACTCTGTCTTTAAAGAATCTGTGAAGGGATATTTAGTGACAGCCGGAGGCTCGTGGTGAGCGAGGAAACCTCTTTTGAAGAATCCTGCAGAGAAACATTCTGAGCAACTACTTTGTGATGTGTGTATTCGTCTCGTAGAGTAAAATCATTCTTTGGATTGAGCAGCTTGAAATCACTGTTTTTTGTGTAATCTGAGGTAGGACATTCGGGAATGATCCTTAGATTATGGAGAAAGAAAAATCCTCGGGTAAAATCCAGAAGGAAGCTTTCTGCGAAACTGCCCTTTGTTGTCTTAATTCCTCTCACTCAATTAAGCCTCTCTTTTCATTGAGCAGTTTCCTAGCCCTGTGTATGTTTAGCGTGTGGTGGGATATTCAGGAGCACTTTGAAGATAACGGTGAAAAAGGAAATATGTTCAGACCAAAACTGGAGAGAAGTTTTCTGAGGAACTGCTTTGTGACGTGTGAATTCCAGTCACAGTGTTATACCTCTCTTCTCATACAGCGTCAGGGAAACCCTTTTGGAGAAACAGGTACCAAGTGATATTCAGGAGCATGTTGATGCCGATGGTGAAAAGGGAAATAGCCTCAGACAAAAACTGGAAAGAAGCTTTCCAGGAAACTACTCCATGATATGTGTGATCGTCTCACATAGATAAAGCTTTCTTTATATTACACAGCTTGGATATCGTCATGGACGGATCCACGAAGGGACTTTAGGGAGCACATTCTGGACTATGGTGAGAAAGGAAATATATTCAGATAAAAACTGGAAAGAAGCTTTTTGTGAATCTGCTTTTTACTATATTTATTCATCTCACATAGATGAAGCTTTCTTTACATTACACAGCTTGAAAACTCCCTCGTGGATGGATCTGCGAAGGGATATTTGCGATCACATTGGTACCTATGGTGAAATAAGAAATATAGTCAGATAGAAACTGGAGAGTAGCTTTCTGAGAAACAGCTGGGTGATGAGCGCATTCCACTCAGAGAGTTATAACTTTCTTCTCATAAGACACAGTTTGAACACTGTTCCTGTAAAACCAAAAGAGTGATATTCGGAGCACATTGAAGACTATGGCAAAAAGTGAAATGTCGTCCAATAAAAAACAGAAAGAAGGAGTCGAAGAAACTGCTCTCTCATATGTCCATTCTTTACACAGTGTTAAAGATTGCTCTGCATTTCCCAGTTTGAAAGTCAGTCTTTGAGGGTTCTGCGAAGGTATAATCAGTGGTGACCGGAGGCCTGTGTGAGACAAAGAAATGTCTTCCATCTAAAATCAGAGAGAAGCTTTCTGCGCATCACTTTGTGATGTTTGTATTCATCTCATAGTGTTAAATCATTCTTTGGATTGAGCAGTTTGAAATCTCTGTTTCTATGGAATCTGAGAAAGGACATTTGGAAATCCTCCTTAGAATATCCTGAAAACGAAAGAACCTCAGAAAGAAACCAGAAGGAAACTTTCTATGAAACTGCTCTGTGTTAGGTGAATTCTGCTCACACAGTTAATCTTCTGTTTTCATTGAGCTGTATCATAACAATGTTTTTGTTTAGTCTGTGAAGGGATATTCAGGAGCACTTTTAGGCTTACGGTGAGAAAGGAAACATCTTCAGATTGAAACTGGAGAGAAGCTTTCTGAGGAACTGTTTTGTGACTTATGCACTCCATTCACAGAAATGTACCTTTTTTCTCCTAGAGGATTCCTTAATCCCTTTTGTAGAAAACACTACCAAGTGATGTTTGGGAGTATAATGGCAACTATGGTGAACAAGAAAATATCTTCAGACAAAAACTGGAGAGATTTCTGTGAAACTGCTTTGTGTTAGATATATTTATTCGTCTCACATAGTTAAATCTTTAATTATATTACGCAGTTTGGAAATTCAGTCATGCAGAGATCTGTGAAGGGACATACGGGAGCACATTCAAGCCTATGGTGAAAGAGGAGATATATTCTAAAATAAAATCGAGGAAGAAAGAGATGTACATCACAAAGTAGCTTCTCAGAAAGCTTCTATCCAGTTTTTATCTGAAGATATCTCCTCTTTCACCGTACATCTTAGAAAACACACATTGGTCTTTGAAGTTTCTGCGAAGGGAGAGTAAGTGGCAACCTGGGGTCTGTGACGAGCAAGGAAATTTCCTTCCATCGAAAATTGGAGAGAAGCCTTCTGCGCAACACTGTTGTGATGTTTGTATTCATTTCATGGAGTTACATCATTCTTTGGACTGAGCAGTTTCAAATCACTCTTTTCTGGACTCTGAGAAAGGACATTTGGAAATCCTCCTTAGAATATCCTGAAAAAGAAATAACCACAGAAAGAAACCAGAAGGAATCTTTCTGTGAAACTGCTCTGTGTCACGTGAATTCTGCTCACACAATTAATCTTCTCTTTTAATTGAGCTGTATCATAACACTGTTTTTGTTTAGTGTGTGAAGGGATATTAGGGAGTACTTTTAGGCTTACATTGATAAAGGAAGCATCTTCAGATAGAAACTGGAAAGAAGTGTTCTAAGAAGCTGCTTTGTGACGTGTGCATTCCACTCAGAGAAATATACCTTTCTTCTCGTAGAGGATTCCAGAATCCCTTTTGCAGAAAAATCTACCAAGAGATATTCGGGATTATAGCAATGACTATGGTGAAAAAGGAAATATTTTCAGACCAAAACTGGAAAGAAGATTTCTTTGAAACTGCTTTGTGTAGATATATTTATTTGTATCGCATAGTTAAAACTTTAATTATATTACAATTATATTATGCAGTTTGGAAACTCCGTCATGCACAGATCCACGAAGGGACATTTGGGAGCACATTCAGGCCTATGGCGAAAGAGGAGATATCTTCACATAAAAACTGGATGGAAGCTTTCTGAGGAACTACTTTGTGATATATGCATTCCAGTAAGGGAGTTATACCTCTTTTCTCACAAGGCAGTGTTTGATGACTGTTCCTGTGAACCTGAAAAAGTGATATTTCGGAACAAATTGAGGACTGTGGCGAATAGTGAAATATCCTGAAATAAAATCGAGGGTGAGGCGTTCCAAGAATCTGCTCTCTGATATATGCATTCACTTCAGAGAGTTAATGCTTACTCTATGTTGCCCAGATTCGAAACTCTGTCTTTCAATAATCTGTGAAGGGATATTTAGTGACGCCCAGAGGCTTGTGGTGAGCGAGGAAACGTCTTCTGACGAAACCTGCCGAGAAACGTTCTGAGCAACTGCTATGCGATGGGTGTCTTCGTCTCCTAGAGTTAAACCATTCTTTGGATTGAGCAGCTTGAAATCACTGTTTTTGTGGAATCTGAGGAAGGACATTTGGGAACGATCCTTAGAATATGGAGAAAGAAATATCCTCAGGTAAAACCCAGAAGGAAGCTTTCTGTGAAACTGCTCTTTGTCGTCTTAACTCTTCTCACTCAGATAAGCCTCTCCATTCATGGAGCAGTTTTCTAGGCCTGTGTATGTTTATTGTGTGATGAGATATTCAGGAGCACTTTGAGGCTTACAGTGAAAAAGGAAATATGTTCAGACCGAAACTGGCGAGAAGCTTTCCGAGTAACTGCTTTGTGACGTGTGCATTTCAGTCACAGTGTTATACCTCTTTGCTCATACAGCGTCGGGGAAACCCTTTTGGAGAAACACGTACCAAGTGATATTCGGGAGCATGTTGATGCCGACAGTGAAAAGGGAAACAGCCTCAGAAAAAAACTGGAAAGAAGCTTTCTAGGAAAGTACACTGTGATATGTGTAATCATCTCACATAGAGAAAGCTTTCTTTACATTACGCAGCTTGGACCCTGTCATGGACGGACCCACGAAGGGACCTGTGGGAGCACATTCCGGACTATGTTGAGAAAGGAAATATCTTCAGATAAAAACCGGAAAGAAGCTTTCTGTGAATCTGCTTTTTGTTATGTTTCTTCATCTTACTGAGATGAAGCTTTTTTTTACATTACACAGCTTGGAAACTCCCTCGTGGATGGTTCCTTCAAGGGATACTGGGATGACTTTCATGCCTAGGATGAAATAGGAAATATAGTCAGATAAAAACTGGAGAGAAGATTTCTGAGAAACTGCTTGGTGATGTGTGCATTCCAGTCAGGGAGTTATGACTATCTTCTTATAAGGCACAGTTTGAACACTGTTCCTGTAAAACCAAAAGAGTGATATTTGGAGCACATTGAAGAGTTTGGCAAAAAGTAAAATGTCGTCCAATAAAAAAACATAAAGAAGCACTCAAAGAAACTGCTCTCTCACATGTCCATTCTTTTCAGAGGGTAAAGCTTACTCTGCATTTCCCAGTTTGAAACTCGCTCTTTGAGGGATCTGTGAAGGGATAGTAAGTGGCGACTGGAGGCCTGAGTGAGGCAAGAAAATGTCTTCCATTGAAAATAGGAGAGAAGATTTCTGTGCAATTCTTTTGTGATGTTTGTATTCATCTCATAGATTTAAATCATGCTTTGGATTGAGCAGTTTGAAATCACCGTTTCTGTGAAATCTGAGAATGGACATTTGGAAATGCTCTTTAGAATATCCTGAAAAAGAAATAACCTCAGAGAAAAATCAGAAGAAAGCTTTCTGTGAAACGGCTCTGTGTCACATGAATTCCGCTCACACCATTAAGCTTCTCTTTTCATTGAGCAGTATCATAACACTGCTTTTGTTTAGACTGTGAAAGGGATATTCAGGAGCTCTTTGAGGCCTACGGTGAGAACGGAAATGTCTTCAGATAGAAACTGGAGAGAAGCTTTCTGAGGAGCTGCTTTATTGCGTGTGCATTCCACTCACAGAAATATACTTTTCTTCACAGAGAGGATTCCAGAATCCCTTTTAGAGAAAAAGCTACCAAGAGACATTTGGAAGTATAGGGACGGCTATGGTGAAAAAGTAAATATCCTCAGACAAAAGCTCTAAAGAAGATTACTTTGATACTCCTTCATGTTAGATATATTGATTCATCTCGAATAGTTAAAACTTTTCTTATATTAAGCACTTTGGAATCTCCATCATCCATGGATCTATGAAGGGACATTCGGGATTATATTCAGGCCTACAGTGAAAGTGGAGATAGGACAGCAGATTTGTGAGGAACTATTTTGTAATGCATACATTCCACTCAGGGAGTTATACCTCTTTTCTCACACGGCAATGTTTGAACACCGTTCCTGTGAAACCGAAAAGGTGATACTTCAGAGCATATTGAGGACTATGGCGATTAGTGAAATATACTGAAATAAAATCAGAAAGAAGCATTCTAAGAATCTGCTGTCTGATTTGTGCATTGACTTCACAGAGTTAATGCTTACTCTATGTTGCCCAGTTTCAAAACTCTGTCTTTGGAGAATCTGTGATGGGATATTTAGTGACACCTGGAGGCTTGTGGTGAGCAAGGAAAAGTCCTCTGATAAAACATGCAGAGAACCTTTCTGAGCAACTGCTTTGCAACGTGTGTATTCGTCTCATGGAGATACACTATTCTTTGAATTGAGCAGCTTGAAATCACTGTTTTTGCAGAATCTGAGGAAGGACGTGTAGGAATGATACTTAGAAAATGGAGAAAGAAATATCCTCAAGTAAAATCCAGAAGGAAGCTTTCTGTGAAATTGCTCTGTGTCGTCATAATTCCTATCGCACAGCTAAGCCCCCTTTTCATTGAGCAGTTATCTAACACTGTGTATGTTTAGCGTGTGATGGAATATTCAGGAGCACGTTGAGGCTCACGGTGAAAAAGAAAATATGTTCAGACCGAAACTGGAGAGAAGCTCTCTGAGGTACTGCGTTGTAATGTTTGCATTGAACTCACAGTGGTATACCTCTCTTCTCATACAGCGTCTGCTAAACCCTGTTGGAGAAAGAGATACCAAGTGATATTCGGGAGCATGTTGATGCCGATGGTGAAAAGGGAAATAACCTCAGACAAAAACGGGAAAGGAGCTTTCTAGGAAACTACTCTGTGATATTTGTAATCATCTCACATCGATAAAATTTTCTTTACATTACGCAGCTTGGAAACTGTCATGGAAGAATCCATGAAGGGACCTTTGGGAGCACATTCCGGACTATGGTGAGAAAGGAAATATCTTCAGATAAAAACTGGAAAGAAGGATTCTGTGATCTGCTTTTTGCTATGTTTATTCATCTCACATAGATGAAGATTTCTTTCCATTACGCAGCTTGAATACTCCCTCATGCTTGGATCCGCGAAGGGATAATTGGGATCACATTCGGGACTGTGGTGAATTAGGAAACATAGTCAGATAAAAATTGGAGAGAAACTTTCTGAGAAAATATTTGGTGATGTGTGCATTCCACTCATGGAGTTATCACTTTCTTCTCATGAGGCACAGTTTGAAAACTGTTCCTATAAAAAACAAAGAGTGATATTCGGAGCCCATTGAAGACTATGGCAAAAAGTGAAATGTCGTCCAATAAAAAACGGAAAGAAGCACTCGAAGAAACTGCTCTCTGACATCTCCATTCTTTTCACAGGGTTAAAACTTGCTCTACATTTCCCAGTTTGAAAGTCAGTCTTTGAAGGGTCTGTGATGGAATATTAAGTGGAAACCGGAGGTCTGTGTCGAGCAAGGAAATGTCTTCCTTCGAAATTGGAGAGAAGCTTTCTGCACAACTCTTTTGTGATGTTTGTATTCATGTCATAGAGTTAAATCATTCTTTGGATTGAGCAGCTTGAAATCACTGTTTCTGTGGAATCTGAGAAAGGACATTTGGAAACGCTCTTCAGAATATCCTGAAAAAGAAATAACCTCAGAGAGAAACCAGAAGAAATGTTCTGTGAATCTGCTCTGTGGCACGGGAATTGGATCCACACAGTTAAGCTTCTCTTTTCATTGAGCCGTATCATAACACTGTTTCTATTTAGTCTGCAAAGGGTTATTCAGGAATGCTTTGAGGCTGACGGTGAGAAAGAATCGTCTTCAGATAGAAACTGGAAAGAAGCTTTCTGAGGAGCGGCTTTGTGATGTTGGCATTCCACTCATAGAAATATACCTTTCTTCTCATAAAAGATTCCGGAATCCCTTTTAGAGAAAAGCTACCAAGATACATTCGGGAGTATAGGAATGGCTATGTTAAAAAAGGAAATATCCTCGGACAAAAACTGGAAAGAAGATTTCTGCCAAACTGCTTTGTATTAGATATATTTATTCTCCTCACATAGTTAAAACTTTGCCTATATTACGCAGTTTGGAAACCCCATTATGCACGGAACCACGAAGGGACATTCCGGAGCACATTCAGGCCTACAGTAAAAGAGGAGATATCTTCAGATAAAAACTGGATGGAAGCTTTCTGAGAAACTACTTTGTGATGTATGCATACCACTCAGGGAGTTATACCTCTTTTCTAACAAGGCAGTGTTTGAACACCGTTCCTGTGAAACTGAAAAAGTGATATTTCAGAGTGCTTTGAGGACCATGGCGAATAGAGAAATATACTGAAATAATATCGACCAAGAAGCGTTCCAAGATTCAGCTCTCTGATATGTGTATTCACTTCACAGAGTTAATGCTTACTCTATGTTGTCCAGTTTCGAAACTCTGTCTTTGAAGAATCTGTGAAGGGATATTTAGTGACGCTGGAATCTTGTGTTGAGGAAGGAAACGTCTTCCAATTAAACCTGCAGAGAAACTTTCTGAGCAACTGCTTATGATGTGTGTATTCCTCTCATAGAGGTAATCCATTGTTTGGATTGAGCAGCTTGAAATCACTGTTTTTGTGGCATCGGAGGAAGGACATTTGGGAACGGTCCTTAGAGTATGGAGAAAGAAATATCCACAGGAAGAATCCAGAAGGAAGCTTTCTGTGAAACTACTCTGTGTCATCTTCATTCCTCTCGCTCACTTAAGCCTCTCTTTTCATTGAGCAGTTTTCTAACCCTGTGTATGTTTAGCATGTGATGGGATATTTGGGAGCCCTTTGAGGTTTATGGTGAAAAAGGAAATATGTTCAAACCAAAACCGGAGAGAAGATTTCCGAGGAACTGCTTTGTGACGTGTGCATTCCACTCAGTGTTGTACCTCTCTTCTCATGCAGCATCGAGAAAACCCTTTTGGAGAAACAGGTACCAAGGGATATGCCAGAGAATGTTAATGCCAATGGTGAAAAGTGAAATAGCCTCAGACAAAAACTGGAAAGAAGTTTTCCATGAAACTACTCTGTGATATGTGTAATCATCTCACATAGATAAAGCTTTCTTTACATTACGCAGCTTGGAAACTGTCATGGACGGATCCACGAAGGGACCTTCGGGAGCAAACCTGGACTATGGTGAAAAAGGAAATATCTTCAGATAAAAACTGGAAAGAAGCTTTCTGTGAATCTGCTTTTTTGCTATGTTTATTCATCTCACATAGATGAAGCTTTCTTTCCATTACACAGCTTGAAAACTCCCTCGTGGATAGATCCATGAAAGGATATTTGGGATCACATCCGGGCCTATGTTGAAATAGGAAATATAGTCAAATAAAAACTGGAGAAAAAAATTTAAGAGAAATTCCTTGGTGTGTGTGCATTCCACTCAGGGAGTTATAACTTTCTTCTCATAAGGCACAGTTTGAACACTGTTCCTGTAAAACCAAAAGAGTGATACTTGGAGCACATTGAAGACTGTGGCAAAACGTGAACTGCTCTCTGACATGCCCATTCTTTTCACAGGGTTAAAGTTTACTCTACATTTCCCAGTTTGAAAGTCGGCCTATGAGGGCTCTGTGAAGGGATAGTAAGTGGCAACAGGAGGCCTGTGTCGAGGAAGGAAATGTCTCCCATCGAAAATTGGAGAGAAGCATTCTGTGCAATTTTGTGATGTTTGCATTCATCTCAAAGAGTTAAATCATTCTTTCTATTAAGCAGTTTGAAATCACCGTTTCTGTGGAATCTAAAAAAGGACATTTGGAGATGCTCCTTAGAATGTTCTGAAGAAGACATAACCTCAGAGAGAAACCCGAAGGAGTCTTTCTGTGAACCTGCACTGTGTCACGTGAATTCTCCCCCAACAGTTAAGCTTTTCTGTTCATTGAGCAGTATCATAACACTGTTTTTGCTTAGATTGTGAAGGGATATTCAGGACCAATTTGAGGGTTACGGGGAGAAAGGAAACGTCTTCAGGTAGAAACTGGAGGGAAACTTTCTGAGGAGCTGCTTTGTGACGTGTGCATTCCACTCACAGAAATATACCTTTCTTCTCCTAGAGGTTTCCGGAATCCCTTTTGGAGAAAAAGCTACCAAGAAATATTTGGGATTATAGGTGCGGCTATGGTGAAAAAGGAAATATCCCCAGACAAAACTGGAAAGAAGATTTCAGTGAAACTGCTTCGTGTTATGTATATCTGTTCATCTCACATAGTTCAAACCTTTCTTATATTATGCAGTTTGGAAACTCCATCATGCATGAATGCACGAAGGGATGTTCAAGAGCACATTCAGTCCTACGGTGAAAGAGGAGTTATCTTCAGATAAAAACTGGATAGAAGATTTCTGAGAAAATACTTGTGATGTATGCATTCTGCTCAGGGAGTTATACCTTTTTTCTCACAAGGTAATGTTTAAACACTGTTCCTGTGTAACTGAAAAAGTGATATTGAGGAGCGCACTGAGGACTATGGCAAATAGTGAAATATACTGAAATAAAAACGAGAAAGAAGCGTTCCAAGAATCTGTACTCTGATATGTGCATTCACTTCACAGAAATTATGCTTAACACTATGTTGCCCAGTTTCGAAATTCTGTCTCGAAGAATCTGTGAAGGGATATTTAGTGACAACTGGAGGCTTGTGGTGAGTGAGGAAACATCTTCCGAAGAAACCTGCAGAGTAACTTTCTAAGCAACTGCTTTGCAATGTGTATATTCATCTCCTAGATTTAAACTGTTCTTTGGATTGAGCAGATTGAAATCACTGTTTTTGTGCAATCTGAGGAAGGACACTTGGGAATGATCCTTAGAACATGGAGAAAGAAATATCCTCAGGTAAAATCCAGAAGGAATCTTTCTGTGAAACTACCCTGTGTCATCTTAATTCCTCTCGCTCAGTTAAGTCTCTCCTTATGTTGAGTAGTTTTATAACCCTGTGTATGTTTAGAGTGTGATGGGAGATTCGTGGGCAATATCAGGCTTATGGTGAAAAAGGAAATATGTTCCGATCGAAACTGGAGAGAAGCTTTCCACAGAACTGCTTTGTGAAGTGTGAATTCCACTCAGAGTGTTATACCTCTCTTCTCATACAACGTCAGGGAAACCATTTTGGAGAAACAGGTACCAAGTGATATTCAGTAGCATGTTGATGCCAATGATGAAAAGGGAAATTGCCTCAGACAAAACCTAGAAAGAAGATTTCTAGGAAACTACTCTGTGATATGTGTAACCATCTCTCAGAGATAAAGGTTTCCTTATATTACACAGCTTGAAAACTGTCATGGACGGTTCCACGAAGCGACTTTCAGGAGCAAACTCAGGACTATGGTGAGAAAGGAAGTATCTTCAGATAAAAACTGAAAGAAGCTTTCTGTGAATCTGTTTTTCTCTATGTTTATTCTTCTCACATATATGAAGTTTTCTTTACATTACACAGCTTGGAAACTCCCTTGTGGATGGATCCACAAAGGGATATTTGAAATCACATTCAGGCCTATGGTCAAATAGGAAATATAGTCACACAAAAACTGGAGAGAAGCTTTCTGAAAAACTGCTTGGTGATGTTTGCATTCCCCTCAGGGAGTTTTAATGTTCTTCTCATAGGCACAGTTTGAGCACTGTTCCTTTAAAACCAAAAGATTGCTATTCGGAGCATATTGAAGACAATGACAAAAAGTGAAATGTTGTCCAATAAAAAACAGAAAGAAGCACTTGAAGAAACTGCTCTCTGACATGCCCATTCTTTTCACAGGGTTAAAGCTTACTCAACATTTCCCAGTATGAAAGTCGGCCTCTGAGGCTTCTGCGAAGGGATAGCAAGTGGCAACCGGAGGCCTGTGTCGAGTAAGGAAATGTCTCCCATCGAAAATCGGAGAGAAATTTTCTGCACAACTCTTTGGTGATGTTTGTATTCATCTCAAAGATTTAAATCATTCTTTGAATTGAGCAGTGTGAAATCACTGTTTCTGTGGAATCTGAGAAAGGACATTTGGAGACACACTTTAGAATTGGAGACACACTTTAGAATACCCTGAAAAAGAAATAACCTCAGAGAGAAACCTGAAGTAAGCTTTCTGTGAACCTGCTCTGTGTCACGTGAATACCCTCACAGAGTTGAGCTTCTCTTTTTATTGAGCAGTATCATAAAACTGTTTTTGTTTAGACTGTGAAGGGACATTCAGGAGCAATTTAAGGGTTATGGTGAGAAAGGAAACGTCTTCAGATAGAAACTGGAGAGAAGCTTTCAGAGAAGATGCTTTGTTATGTGTACATTCCACTCAAAGAAATAAACCTTTTTTTCTGTTAGAGTACTCCAGAACGCCTTTTGGTGACAAAGCTACCAAGAGACTTTTGGGAGTATAGGGAGGGCTATGGTGAAAAAGGAAATATCCTCAGAGAAAAACTGGAAAGAAGATTTTTGTGAAAATGCTTCGTGTTAGATGTATCTATTCGTCTCGCAGATTTCAAACCTTTCTTATGTTACGCAGTTTGGAAACTCCGTCCTGCACCGATTCACGAAGGGACATAGAGGAGCACATTCTGGCCTTCGATGAAAGAAAAGATATCATCAGATAAATACTGGAGAGAAGTTTTCTGAGAAACTACTTTGTTATGTATGCATTCCACTCAGGGAGTTATACCTCTTTTCTCACAAGGCACGGTTTGAACACAGTTCCTGTGAAACCGAAAAAGTGATATTTCGGAGCACACTGAGGTGTATGGCGAATAGTGAAATATACTGAAATTACATCGAGGAAGAAACATTCCAGGAATCTGCTCTCTGATATGTACCTTCACTTCACAGAATTTATGCTTACCATTTGTTGCCCATTTTTGAAATTCTATCTTTGAAGAATCTGCGAAGGGATATTTCGTGATGCCCGGAGGCTTGTGGTGAGCAAGAAAACATCTTCCGAGGAAACCTGCGGAGCAACTTTCTGAACAACTGCTTTGCAATGTGTGTATTCGTCTCCTAGATTTAAACTGTTCTTTGCACTGAGCAGATTGAAATCACTGTTTTTGTGGAATCTGAGGAAGGACATTTGGGAACAATCCTTAAAACATGGAGAAAGAAATATCCTCAGGTAAAATCCAGAAGGAAGCTTTCTGTGAAACTACTCTGTGTCGTCTTAATTCCTCTTGCTTAGTTAAGCTTCTCCTTATGTTCAGTAATTTTATAACCCTGTGTATGCTTAGCGTGTGATGGGACATTTGGGAGCACTTTGAGGTTTAGGGTGAAAAAGTAAATATGCTCAGAACGAAACTGGAGAGAAGCTTTCCGCGGAACTGCTTTGTGACGTGTGCATTCCACTCACAGTGTTATACCTCTCTTCTCATACAGCGTCGAGGAAACCCTTTTGGAGAAACAGGTACCAAGTGATATTTGGGAGCATGTTAATGCCAATGATGAAAAGGGAAATAGCCTCAGACAAAACCTGGAAAAAACTTTCGAGGAAACTACTCTGTGATATGTGTTATCATCTCACAGAGATAAAGGTTTCCTTACATTACACAGCTTGAAAACTTTCATGGAGGGATCCACGAAGGGACTTTTGTAAGCACACTAAGGACTATAATGAAAAAGGAAGTATCTTCAGATAAAAACCGGAAAGAAACTTTCTGTGAATTTGCTTTTTTTTTTGGTGATTCTTCTCACAAAGATGAAGCTTTCTTTATATTATGCAGCTTAGAAACTCCCTCGATTAATGATTCACGAAGGGATATTTGGGATCACATTTGGGCCTATGGTCAAATAGGAAATATAATCAGATGAAAACTGGAGAGAAGCTTTCTGAGAAACTGTTTGGTGATGTGTGCATTCCACTCAGGGAGTTTTAGTGTTCTTCACGTAAGGCACAGATTGAACACTGTTCCCCTAAAACCAAAAGAGTGATATTCGGAGCACATTGAAGAGTATGGCAAAAAGTGAAATGTCGTCCAATAAAATACAGAAAGAATCACTCGAAGAAACTGCTCTCTGACATGCCCATTCTTTTCACAGTGTTAAAGCTTATTCTACATTTCCCAGGTTTAAATTCGGCCTCTGTGGGTTCTGTGAAGCGATAGTAAGTGGCAACTGGAGGCCTCTGTCGAGCAAGGAAGTGTCTCCCATCGAAAATTGGAGAGAAGCTTTCTGCGCAACTGTTTTGTGATGTTTGTATTGCACTCAAAGAGTTAAATCATTCTTTGGATTGAGCAGTTTGAAATCACTGTTTCTGTAGAATTTGAGAAAGGACATTTGGAGATGCTCTTTAGAATATCCTGGAAAAGAAATAACCCCAGAGAGAAAGAAAAAGAAACCTTTTGATGAAACTGCTCTGTATCACGTTAAGGCCACTCACACAATTAAGCTTGTTTTCATTGAGCATAATCACAAACTGTTTTTGTTTAGTCTGCGAAAGGAAATTCAGGAGCACTTTGAGGCTTACAGTGAGAAAGTAACATCTTCAGATAGACTGGAGAGAAGCTTTCTGAAGAGCTGCTTTGTGACGTGTGCATTCCACTCAAAGAAATATACCTTTCTTCTCCGATAGGATTCTGGAATCCCTTTTGGAGAAAAAGCTACCAATAGACACTCGTGAGTATAGGGATGGCTATGGTGAAAATGAAATGTCCTCAAAGAAAACTTGAAAGAAGACTTCTGGGATAGTAAGTGGCAACCAGAGGCCTGTGAGAAGGAAAGAAATGTCTTCCATCGAAAATTGGAGAGAAGCTTTCTTCGCAACTCTTTTGTGAAATTTTTATTCATCTCATAGAGTTAAATCATTCTTTGGATTCAACAGTTTGAAATCACTGTCTGTGGACTCTGAGAAAGGACATTTGGAAACACACTTTAGAATATCCTGAAAGAGAAGTAACCTCAGAGAGACCAGAAGGAAGCTTTTGGTGAAACTGCTCTGTGTCACGTGAATTCCGTTCACACAGTTAAGCTTCTCTGTTCATTGTGCAGTATCATAACACTGCTTTTGTTTAGTCTGCGAAGGGATATTCTGGAGCACTTTGAGGCTTATGGTGAGAAGGGAAATGTCTTGAGGTAGAAACTGGAGAGAAGCTTTCTGAGGAGCTGTTTTGTGACGTTTGCATTCCAGTCACAGAAATATACATTTCTTCTCCTAGAGGATTCCGGAATCCCTTTTGCAGAAAAAGCTACCAAGAGACATTCAGGAGTATAGGGACGGCTCTGGAGAAAAAGGAAATATCCCCGAACAAATACTGGAAAGAAGATTTCTCTGAAATTGCTTTGTGTTAGATATTTTTAATCATCTCGCATAGTTAACACTTTCCTTATATTACGCAGTTTGAAAATTCCATCATGCACGGATACGCGAAGGGACATGAGGGAGCACATTAAGACCCAAGGTGAAAGAGGAGGTATCTTCACATAAAAACTGGATAGAAGCTCTCTGAGAAACTACTTTAAGATGGATGCATTCCACTCAGGGGGTTATACCTCCATTCCCCAATGTAGTGTTTGAACACTGTTCCTGTGAAACCGAAAAAGTGATATTTCGGACCGCATTGAGGACTCTGGCGAATGGTGAAATATACTGAAATGAAATCGAGGAAGAAGCGTTCCACGAATCTACTTTGTGATATGTGCATTCACTTCACACGTGTTAATGCTTACTCTATGTTGCCCAGTTTCGAAACTCTGTCTTTGATAAATCTGTGAAGGGATATTTAGTGACTCCCGGAGGCTTGTGGTGAGCAAGGAAACATCTTCCAATGAAACCTGCAGAGAAAACTTCTGAGCAACTGCTTTGTGATGTGTGTGTTCGTCTCATAGAGGTAAACCATTCTTTGGATTGAACAGCTTGAAATCACTGTTTTTGTGGAATCAGAGGAAGGATATTTGGCAATGATCCTTAGAATATGGAGAAAGAAATATCCTCAGGTAAAAGCGTGAAGGAAGCTTTCTGTGAAACTGCTCCATGTCATCTTAATTCCTTTCCCTCAATTAAGCCTCTGCTTTCACTGAGCAGCATTCTAACCCTGTGTATGTTTAGCATGTGATGGGATATTCGGGAGCACTATGATTCTTACTTGAAAAAGGAAATATGTTCAGACTGCAACTGGAGAGAAGCTTTTCCAGTAACTGCTTTGTGACGTGTGCATTCCACTCACAGTGTTATACTTCTCTTCTCATACAGCGTCGGGGAAACCCTTTTGGAGAAACAGGTACCAAGTGATATTCAGGAGCATGTTGATGCCAATGGTGAAAAGGGAAATAGCCTCAGAGAAAAACTGGAAAGAAGCTTTCTAGGTATCTATTCTGTGATATGTGTAATCATCTCACATAGATAAAGCTTTCTTTACATTACGCAGCTTGGAAACTGTCATGGACTGATGGACGAAGGAACCTTCAGGAGCTCATTCAGGACTATGGTGAAAACGGTTATATCTTCATATAAAAAAAAAGGAAAGAAGCTTTCTGTGAATCTGCTTCTTTCTATGTTTATTCGTCTCAGATAGTTGAAGCTTTCTTTACATTACACAGCTTGGAGACTCCCTCATGGATGGATCCACGAAGGGACATTTGGTATCACATTCGGGCCTATGGTCAAAAAAGAAATACAGTCAGATAAAAACTGGAGAGAAGCTTTCTGAGAAACTGCTTGGTGATGTGTGCATTCCACTCAGGGATTTATAAAATTCTTCTCATAAGGCACAGTTTGAACACTGTTCCTGTAAAACCAAAATAGGGATATTCGGAGCACATTGAAGATTATGGCAAAAAGTGAAATGTCATCCAATGAAAAAGAGAAAGAATCACTCGAAGAAATTGCTCCCTGACATGTCCATTCTTTTCATGGGTTTTAACCTGACTCCACAGTTCCGAGTTTGAAAGTCGGTCTTTGAGGGTTCTGCGAATGTATAGTAAGTGGCAACCAGAGGCCTGTGTCGAGCAAGGAAATGTCTTCCATCGGAAATTGGAGAGAAGCTTTCTGTGCAACACTTTTGTGATGTTTGTATTCATCTCATAGAGTTAAATCATTCTTTGGATTGAGCAGTTTGAAATCACTGTTTCTGTGGAATCTGAGAAATGATATTTGGAAATGCTGTTTAGAATATCCTGAAAGAGAAATAACGTCAGAGAGAAATCAGAAGGAAGCTTTCTGTGAAACTGCTCTGTGTCACGTGAATTCCACTCACACAGTTAAGCTTCTCTTTTCATTGACTAGTATCATAACAATGTTTTTGTTTAGTCTGCGAAGAGATATTCAGGAGTACTTTGAGGCTTACAGTGAGATAGGAAATATCTCTAGATTGAAACTGGAGAGAAGCTTTCTGAGGAGCTGCTTTGTGATGTGTGCATTCCAGTCACAGAAATATGCCTTTCTTCTCCTAGAGGATTCCGGAATACCTTTTGGAGAAAAAGCTACCAGGAGACATTTGGTAGTATATGGACGGCTATGGTGAAAAAAGAAATCTCCTCAGACAAAAAGTGGAAAGAAGATTTCTGTGAAACTGCTTTGTGTTAGATATATTTATTCATCTCCCATAGTTAAAAGTTTTCTTATATTACACAGTTTGGAACCTCCATCGTGCACGGATCCGAGAACGGACTTTCAGGAGCACATTCAGGTCTGCAGGGATAAACGAGATATCTTCAGATGAAAACTGGATAGAAGCCTTCTGAGAAAGTACTTTGAGATTTATGCATTGCACTCAGGGAGTTGTACCTCTTTTCTCGCAAGGCAGTGTTTGAACACTGTTCCTGTGAAACAGAAAAAGTGATATTTCCGAGCGCTTTGAGATCTATGACGAATAGTGAAATATAGTGAAATAAAATAGAGGAAGAAGCATTCCAAATATATTCTCTCCGATATGTGCATTCACTTCATAGAGTTAATGCTTAATCTATGGTGTCCAGTTTCGAAAATCTGCCTTTGAAGAATCTGTGTAGGGATATTTAGTGATGCCCTGAGGCTTGTGGTGAGCAGGGAATCGTCTACCAATGAAACTTGCAGAGAAACTTTCTGAGAAACTGCTTTGTGATGTGTATTCGTCTCATAGAGGTAAAACATTCTTTGCATTGAGCAGCTTGAAATCACTGTTTTTGTGGAATCTGAGGAAGGACATTTGGGAACGATCCTTAGAATATGGAGAAAGAAATATGCTCAGGTAAAATCCAGAAGGAAGCTTTCTGTTAAACTGCTCTTTGTCGTCTTAATTGCTCTCACTCAGTTAAGTGTCTCTTTTCATTGAGCAGTTTTCTAACCCTGTGTATGTTTAGCGTGCGATGGCATATTCGGGAGCACTTTGAGGCTTACAGTGACAAAGGAAATATTTTCAGACCCAAACTGGAGAGTAGCTTTCCGAGGAACAGTTATGTGACTTGTGCATTTCACTCACAGTGTTATTCCTCTCTTCCCATACCGTGTCATGGAAACACTTTTTGAAAAACAGGAACCAGGTGATATTCAGAAGCATGTTGATGCCAATGGTGAAAATAGAAATAGCCTCAGACAAAAACTGGAAATAAGGTTTCTAGGAAACTACTCAGTGTTTTGTGTAATCATCTCACATAGATAAAGCTTTCTTTACATTACGTAGCTGGGAAACTCTAATGGACAGATCCACGAGGGGACATTCAGGAGCCCAATCAAGACTATGATGCAAAAGGAATCATCTTTGGATAAAAACTGCAAAGAAGCTTTCTATGAATCTGATTTGTCTATGTTTATTCTTCTCACATAGATGAAGCTTTCTTTACATTACGAAGCTTGGAAACTCCCTTGTGGATGGATCCATGAAGGGATATTTGGGATTGCATTCAGGCCTATGGTCAAATAGGAAATAAAGTCAGATAAAAACTGGAGAGAAGCTTTCTGAGAAACTGCTTGGTGATGTGTGCATTCCACTGAGGAAGATTGAATTTTCTTCTCATATGGCACAGTTTGAACACAGTTCCTGTAAAACCAAAAGAGTGATATTCGGAGCACATTGAAGACTATGGCAAAAAATGAAATGTCGTCCAATAAAAACCAGAAAGAAGCACTCGAAGAAACTGCTCTCTGACATGCCCATTCTTTTCCCAGGGTTAAAACTTACTCTACATTTCCCAGTTTTAAAGTCGGCCTCTGAGGGTTATGCGAAGGGATATTAAGTGGCAACTGGAGGCCTGTGTGGAGTAAGGAAATGTCTCCCATCAGAAATCAGAGAGAAATTTTCTGCACAACTCTTTGGTGATGTTTGTATTCATCTCAAAGATTTAAATCATTCTTTAAATTGAGCAGTTTGAAATCACTGTTTCTGTGGAATCTGAGAAAGGACATTTGGAGATGCTCTTTAAAATACCCTGAAAAAGAAATAACCTCAGAGAGTAACCAGAAGGAAGCTTTCTGTGAACCTGCCCTGTGTCACGTGAATTCCGGTCACAGTTAAGCTTCTCTTTTCATTGAGCAGTATCATAACACTGTTTGTGTTTAGACTTCGAAGGGATATTCAGGAGCGATTTGAGGGTTATGGTGATAAAGGAAACTGCTTCAGATAGAAACTGGAGAGAAGCTTTCTGAGGAGCTGCTTTGTGACGTGTGCATTCCACTTACAGAAGTATACCTTTCTTCTCCTAGAGGATTCCGGAATCCCTTTTGGAGAAAAAGGTACCAAGAGATATTCAGGAGTATAGGGACGGTTATGGTGAAAAATGAAATATCCTCAGACGAAATTGGAAAGAAGATTTCTGTGAAACTGCATCATGTTATATATATCTAGTCATCTCACGTAGTTCACACCTTTCTTATATTACACAGTTTGGAAACTACGTAATGCATGTATCAACGAAGGTACATTTGGGGGCACATTCTGGGCTTCAGTGAAAGAGGAGATATCATCAGAAAAAAACTGAAAAGAAGCTTTCTTAGAAACTACTTGTGATGTATGCATTCCACTCAGGGAGTTATACCTCTTTTCTCACAAGGCACGGTTTGAACACTGTTCCTGTGAAACCGAAACAGTGATATTTCAGAGCACACTGAGCACTATGGCGAATATTGAAACATACTAAAATAAAATCGAGAAGGAAGCGTTCCAAGAATCCGCTCTCTGATAAGTGCATTCACTTCACAGAATTTATGCTTACTCTATGTTGCCCAGTTTCGAAATCCTGTCTTTGAAGAATCTCTGAAGGGATATTTAGTGACACCCAGAGGCTAGTGGTGAGCAAGTAAACATCTTCTGATGAAATCGTCAGAGTAACTTTCTGAGCAACTGCTTTGTGATGCCTGTGTTCGTCTCCTAGATTTAAACCATTCTGTGGATTGAGCAGATTGAAAATACTGTTTTTGTGGAATCTGAGGTAGGACATTAGGGAACGATCCTTAGAACATGGAGAAAGAAATGTCCTCAGGTAAAATCCAGAAGGAAGCTTTCTGTGAAACTACTCTGTGTCATCTTAATTCCTCTCGCTTAGTTAAGCCTCTCCTTACGTTGAGTAGTTTTATAACCCTGTGTATGTTTAGTGTGTGATGGGACATTTGAAACACTGTGAGGCTTATTGTGAAAAAGGAAATATGTTCAGACAGAAACTGGAGAGAAAATTTCCGAGGAAATGCTTTGTGACATGTGCATTCCACTCACAGAAATATACCTTTCTTCTCCTAGAGGATTCCAGAATCCCTTTTGGAGAAAAAGCTACCAAGAGACATTCGGAAGTACAGAGACGGCTATGATGAAAAAGGAAATATCTCAGACAAAACTGGAAAGAAGATTTTTGTGGAACTGCTTGGTGTTAGATATATCTATTCATCTCGCATAGTTCAAACCTTTCTTATATTACGCTGTTTGGAAACTCCATCATGCATGAATCCATGAAGGGACATTCGGGAGAACATTCAGGCCTATGGTGAAAGAGGAGATATCTTCAGATAAAAACTGGATAGAAGCTTTCAGAGAAACTACATTGTGATGTATGCATTCCGCTCAGGAGTTACACCTCTTTTATCACAAGGCAGTGTTTAAACACTGTTCCTGTGTAATTGAAAAAGTGATATTTCGGAGCACATTGAGGACTATGGCAAATAGTGAAATTTACTGAAATGAAATTGAGAAAGAAGGGTTCCAAGAATCTGCTCTCTGATATGTGTATTCACATCACAGAATTTATGCTTACTCTATGTTGCCCAGTTTCGAAATACTGTCTTTAAAGAATATGTGAAGAGATATTTAGTGACGCCCGGAGACTTGTGGTGAGCAAGGAAACATCTTCCGTTGAAACCTGCAGAGTAACTTTCTGAGCAACTGCTTTGTGATGTGTGGATTCATCTCCTAGATATAAACCATTCTTTGGATTGAGCAGATTGAAATCCCTGTTTTTGTGGAATCTGAGGAAGGACATTTGGGAAGAATCCTTAGAACATGGAGAAAGAAACATCCTCAGGTAAAATCCAGAAGGGAGCTTTCTGTGAAACTACTCTGCGTCACCTTAATTCCTCTTGCTTTGTTAAGCCTCTCCTTACGTTGAGAGGTTTTACAACCCTGTGTGTGTTTTGTGTGTGATGAGACCTTCAGAAGCACTTTGAGGCTTACGGTGAAAAAGGAAATATGTTCAGACCGAAACTGGAGATAAGCTTTCCGAGGAACTGATTTGTGACGTATGCATTCCACTCACAGTGTTACACCTCTCTTCTCATACAGCGTCGGGGAAACCCTTTTGGAGAAACAGGTACCAAGTGATATTCGGGAGCATGTTGATGCTGATGATGAAAAGGGAAATAGACTCAGACAAAACCTGTAAAAATGCTTTCTAGGAAACTTCTGTGTGATACGTGTAATCATCTCACAGAGATAAAGGTTTCCTTACATTACACAGCTTGAAAACTGTCATGGACGGATCCACGAAAGGACTTTCAGGAGCACACTCAGGACTATGGTTAAAAAGGAAATATCTTCAGATAAAAACTGGAAAGAAGCTTTCTGTGCATCTGCTTTTTGCTATGTTTATTCTTCTCACACAGATGAAGCTTTGTTTACATTACGCAGCTTGAAAACTCCCTCATGTATGGATCCACGAAGGGATATTTGGGATCACAATTGGGACTATGGTCAAATAGGAAATATAGTCAGATAAAAACTGGGGAGAAACTTTCTGAGAAACTGCTTGGTCACGTGTGCATTCCACTCAGGAAGTTTTTATGTTCTTCTCATAAGGCACAGTTTGAACACTGTTCCTGTAAAACCAAAAGAGGGATATTCGGAGCACATTGAAGACTATGGCAAAAAGTGAAATGTCATGCAATAAAAAACAGAAAGAAGCACTTTAAGAAACTTTTCACTGACATGCGCATTCTTTTCACAGGGTGAGAGCTTACTCTACATTTCCCAGTTTGAATGTTGGCCTCTGAGGGTTCTGCAAAGGGATAGTAAGTGGCAACCAGAGGCATGTGTCGAGCAAGGAATTGTATCACATCGAAAATTGGATAGATGCTTTCTGCGGAACACTTTTGGAATGTTTGTGTTCATCCCAAAGAGTTAAATCATTCTTTGGATTCAGCTGGTTGAAATCACTGTTTCTGTAGAATCTGAGAAAGGACTTTTGGAGACGCTATTTAGAATACCCTGAAAAAGAAATAACCTCAGAGAAAAACCAGAAAAAAACAGAAGGAAATTTTCTGTGAACCTGCTGTGTGTCATGTGAATTCCGCTCACACAGTTAAGCTTCTCTTTTCATTGAGCAGTATGATAACATTGTTTTTGTTTAGACTGTGAAAGGACATACAGAAGGATATGAGGGTTACGATGAGAAAGGAAACGTCTTCAGATAGAAACTGGAGAGAAGCTTTCTGAGGAGCTGATTTGTGACATGTACATTCCACTCACAGAAATATACCTTTCTTCTCCTAGAGGATTCCGGAATCCCTTTTGGTGAAAAAGCTGCCAAGAGACATTCGGGAGGATAGGGACTGCTCTGGTGAATAAGGAAATATCCTCAGACAAAAAATAGAAAGAACATTTCTGTGAAACTACTTTGTGTTGGATATATCTATTCATCTCGCATACTTCAAATCTTTCCTACACTATGCAGTTTGGAAACTCCATCATGCACAGATCAGTGAAGGGACATTTAGGAGCACATTCGAGCCTTTGGAGAAAGAGGAGATATCGTCAGATAAAAACTGGAAAGAAGCTTTCTGAGAAACTACTTTGTGATCTGTGCATTCCGCTCAGGGAGTTAAACCTCTTTTCTCATAAGGCAGGGTTTGAACACTATTCCTGTGAAACCGAAAAAGTGATATTTCGGTGCACTTTGAGGACTATGGCAAATAGCAAAATATACTGAAATAAAATCGAGAAAGAAGTGCTCCAGGAATCTGCTCTCTGATATGTGTATTCACTTCACAGAATTTATGCTTACTCTATGTTGCCCAGTTTCGAAATTCTGTCTTTCAAGGATCTGTGAAGGGATGTTTCGTGACGCCTGGAGGCTTGTGGTGAGCAAGGAAACATCCTCCGATGAAACCTGCAGAGTAAATTTCTGAGCAACTGCTTTGTGATGTGTGTATTCGTCTCCTAGATTTAAACCGTTCTTTGGAAGGAGCAGATTGAAATCACTGTTTTTATGGAAACCGAGGTAGTACATTTGGGAAGGACCCTTAGAATTTGGAAAAAGAAATATCCTTAGGTAAAATCCAGAAGGAAGCTTTCTGTGAAACTACCCTGTGTCGTCTTTATTCCTCTCGCTTAGTTAGGCCTCTCTTTACGTAGAGTAGTTTTATAACCCTGTGTATGTTTAGCGTGTGATGGGACACTCGGGAGCACTTTGAGGCTTATGGTGAAAAAGGAAATATGTTCAGACCGAAACTGGAGAGAAGCTTTCCGAGGAACTGCTTTTTGACGTGTGCATTCCACTCACAGTGTTATACCTCTCTTCTCATACAGCATCAGGGAAACCCTTTTGGAAAAACAGGTATCAAGTGATATTCGGGCGCATATTGATGCCAATGATGGAAAGGGAAATAGCCTCAGACAAAACCAGGAAAGATGTTTTCTAGGAAACTACTCTGTGATATGTATAATCATCTCACA
>NW_022330591.1:0-7992 GCF_002776525.5 Piliocolobus tephrosceles | reverse complement strand
TATGTTTAAGATCAGATAATGTATTAACTTCATGTGCTCCAAAAAAAATAATCTTTCAATAAATAGCTAAGGTTTATGTCTTCTTCGTTTAAATATCTTTTATTTATAATTAAGTATGGTAATGTACGATTCTTTTTTATTTTTTTTATTATAACTATATTTCTCATTATTACTACCATTAATTCCACTACTGTCATTATATACATTTATTTGACCAGATTTATCACCTGCATTTTTATAAACAAACTTAGATGTAGTACTTTTATCACTAAAACCATGTAACATATCAAATGAATTTTTTTTTTTTTTTCCTCGTCAGTCATAGTTTCTTCTATAATATTTTCAAAATAGTTATAACTATTCAATAACATGTTATATAGTTTTTTAACCTTTTCTTCGCTTTGGTTTAAATGATTTTGAGTACTACTACTAGTATTACTACTATTGTTACTATTAGTACTACTAGCATTACTATTAGTACTACTACTAGTACTACCAGTTTTATCCAACATAATCATTTTTACTTTGCATAAAAAAAAAGCAGTAGCAGCAGGTAAACTTACGCACTGGTCTCTCTTATTTAATATCCACTCTTCATATGTTGTTTTATCCTTTTTTTTATTACTATTACTGTCATTATCTACCACTTCTGATGCAAAAATATGATTATCCATGATTCGCACGAACTGATAAGCCGCAGGTGTTTTAAAAATTGAAAAAATTAAATTTTCTGATAAATATTTTAAATTTTTTCTTTTAAACAATAATTTCAAATATTGATTTGTTAAATAAATCAAATATATCAAATGTATTGATGTTGTGTTTTTTATTTTATTCAAAAAATGTACAGATGTTGCTAAACATATATAAACACTATACAAATCGTTTATATATAAATCGCCTACAATACATAATTTTTTATTTTTTTTATTAAGTTTGGACCTAGTGGGTATATATAAATGTTTTTCTTTAAAATGTTGGCCTTTAGTTTTTGAGTCATTTTCGTATCGGTCAATATCACTATCACTATCACTGTCAGGACCACTATCAAGACCACTAAAAATGTTATTATCTGTACCATCATATGTATAAAAAGCAGATAGCTCTTTTATATCATCACTTACAATTGCATTATTGTTCCCATTTAAGTTTATATGTTGTTTCTTTCTTTTTTCATCTGTTTTTTCTATCTTTTCAACATACTTTTTATCATTACCATTTTGATTAAATCCATCTAAAACATCATGACTTGTCATATTTTTCATCTCATGTGTTGCAGAACCATCCATTTGCTGTATGCTCTTTTGCGGTTCTCTCTGTTTTGTTAAAAAATTGAACCATGTTTTATTTTTTTAACATCATCAGAACTCTTTTTTTTATTATATTCTTGTATATCCACATGTTTGCTCCAATCACTACTGTTAATAATAGTACTAGTGTATCTATCATCAGTCAATTGTTTTACTTTATCTAATAAAAATTGCCTACTAATAGTATTACTATAATAGTATAATAACACATAAGATGCATATTGTATCATAGTATTGGTATATTCATTTAGTCTATTGTTAAAAGAAAAAACAAATGAAGAAGATATTAATATTTTTAGTGTATCTAAAACAGAAATAACAAAAGGAATAGTTATATATGTATGTTTCAACTTTTCAAAAAAAGTTATGTGCTTATATATAAATAGATATTTTGACTTTTTTTTTTTTAATAATTATATGATCATTATTGTCTTTTATATTCAAATTTATAATATTAAGATTGGGTGTTATTTTTAATAAAGTGTTTAAAAAATTAGTGGAAAAATAGGATGGAGTCATTTTTTTTACATATATAATAAAAATTGTATAACTTAAACGTTTTTATGTTTTCTATTTTTGCAGCTTCGTCAAACGAATGACTACTTTCATCTTTTTGCAGTTCATGCTTTGTCATATCATCCACTTTCTTACATACCTCTTTAACATTATAAAAATTAATTATATCTTCAAATCTTTTTTTTAATACATTGAAAAAGGGAATCGTAATCACCATATGTATTAATTAAAAAGCTACTATATTTTAGTAAATCACTTAACATATTTATGTTATAAAAAAATAAATAATGATTATATAATTTAATGTTATTACTATTTATTTTATTGGAGTAACTTTTTATTGTATCATTATGACTATGATTGTTAAGCATATTCTTTTTTTTGTATTTCCCCCATTTCTTCTATTTCTTCTATTTCCTCTATTTCCTCTATTTCGTTCATTTTTTTTTATTTCATTTATCAAGCTCTTCACAATTTCTTCTGAACTCATATATTGTGTACCACCCTTACGATCTGCACCCAAATCAAAATATAATTCATATATTGCTTTACCCCTATCATCTTTTTTTTTAATTCTGTAATTATATCTTCTAAATTTTTATTCAAATTATAACATAAACGAAGAATAATATTTTTCAACAAAACATCCTCTTGGTTAGAATTTTTTTTTTATATTATTAGTTAAACTAACAGCGCAATCATTTATTTCAAACGTATTGTTTTTTACTTGATAAAAGTCATACAAAGGAACTGGTTTTTGGTATTCATAATTATTTTCCAAATTTGTATCTGTTGATGTTGTGGAGGTTGTAGAGGTTGTGGAGGTTGTGCTGGCTGTGGAGATTGTGGCATTACCCACAGTACCCATTGTACAATCCAGCGATGGCACAAAAGAAAAAACAGAACAAACTTTAAAAAGGCGTGCCAAAATATTGTTATCGATTGTTAATAAATTAATAGATGCATTCATATAATATCTTAACTTGTATATAAATATATATAACTTCTGATTTTGTATATTTGGAAGAAATAATAACTTTCCTATACATTCGAATATAAACAATAAATTATTTACATCGTAGTATTTTAAATTGGAACTTAACTTATCCATTAATATTGTTAATGTAAAATTATACAAATTATGCATATTATTTTGAAAATTATTAGTATTGTTTTCGTTTTTATTTTTATAATAAATGGTATGTTGCTTAACTAGTTCATCAGATACAGTTTGGTTTATACAACCAGACTTTGGCACATGCTCATGCTCAGACTCGAGTACATGTCTAGTGCTTTTATCACACCCAACCTTATCATCACAATTATTAATATTATTAGGTAGTATACGATTTTTACTATTATCCTCCTTCGTTGTATTATCCAAACTCAAGACAAAACTATCAACACTTTTCACAAACCTTACAAAATAACCAACTTTTTGAAATTTATTAAACGGATTTTGAATAATATAATTTATTATATTGTTAAATAAATTATGACTTGATATTAATAAATCTGATAAAACAATAAAACTAAAACTCAAATCATATGGTTTTATAATGTCTAACTTATGTTCATATGTATATATTATAGCATGTACACTCTTACTATTTATTTGATTTTTTAATGTATTAATAGTTTTTGTAAAAAAAAATTTGATCTATTAATTCGTTAATGTTTTGACGAAATATCTTATTTAAATAGTCTTTTAGTAGTAATACATTTTCAAATTTATTCGAAAAAAAACTCGATACATATAAGTATCTTTCTATTAATTTTACATTTTTTGTGTTTGTACTGGTAATAATAGGATCATTTTCCATATGTACTTTTTCTATTCCTGTTTTACCATCTCCCAACATAAACACTTTTTTCAAAAACATCGAGTCAAACTGCTTTTTATTTCTTACATATAATGGATCGCTACTTTCTTTATTTGCACATTCTATACCAGCTGAACCATTTTCCATACCGTTAATATATGTTATGTCTCTTTTTTTTCAAATTTACAACTAAACATTCAAAAAATAAATTATTCAAAATACTATTTTTTATATTTGTATCTACATTTTTAATAACTGTTAATAACAAAAAGTATTCTATATTTGTTAATTTTTCAAAAAAATCATTTATTTCTTTTGTAAATTCTTTATTTTTTCCTCTATTTAATATTAATTTATCAATTTGGATAAAAACATTATTCCATGTTTTCACATCATTTGTATTAATTAAGTTGTTTATTATAAAAACTAACAACTCTTTAAGGTTTAATCTGGCAAAATTAATACTCTTTATTTTATTATCTGTTATTGCATTGTTAGTAATATTGTAAGTTGTGATAGTTTGCGCAAAATTTACAAACATTAATTTTTTTATTTTATGGGGAGTACTAAAATAAATAAATCTATTATTTAAATGGGAAAATGCATTTTTATTTTTTAATTCGGTAAAAGAAAAATGAAAAAAAGTTGTTTTTTAACTTTATCATGACATTTATTTTTTTTCACGTTTTTTCTTTTTGTTAAATCGAATAAACTATCTATATCGCTTGATTCGTTGTATAAATTGGAGGCTTCATATTTATTTGTTTTGTCGGACGTTTTATAGGGCCTCTTGTAGGGCCTTTTGTCGCGTGTTTCAATTTCTTGGTTTTTTTCAATTTCTTGTTTTTTTTTCAATTTCTTGGTTTTTTTCAGTTTTTGTTTTGTTACAGTAAAAGTTTTTTTTTTTACCTCACTTTTATTATTTAATGTTATATTATTAAAAATGTTATTTATATAACTATTATTCTTGACCAATTTGCTTTTACAAATCATTGCTAAATTAATATAATTAAAATTTTTCTTACCCTTTTCATGGTTATATTTATAAGTTTTTTTAATTACGCATCGTTTTATCATTTTTTTTGTCCAATTTGTAGCTTTTTTTTTTTTTATTGTTCAAATTTTGTATATGACTATTTCTTAATAATTACATGTGTTTTTATACTGTTTACATTTAGTATCAAACTACCAGGTTATTGACATTCCTACTTGTTTTACTCCGTTTTGTATTGCTCTTTTTTTGGTTTACTCCTTTTTTTGTTTTACTCTAGTTTGTGTTGTTCTTTTTTGTTTTACTCTAGTTTGTGTTGTTCTTTTTTGTTTTACTTTTTTTTTTTTTTTTTTTTTGCTTTGTTTTAATTCGTGTTTCATTACCTTCATTTATGAAATTACTGATTATAAGACTTTCTAATTTTGTTCCAAGCCTATAACCGACAAAATTGAATATAAATAAATATTTCCTGATGAAACATATTTTTACATACAGCTTGTCATATTTTTAACATATCTACATTTTTGCTTATAATTATTATTATTGTTATTGTTTGTTATAGAGTAACAAATAAATAAGCACAGTAATTTAATACGTATACAATAAATACATATACATATGTATACATACATATACATACGTATACATATGTATACATATATATGTAAAAACAGCTTTTAACGGCGCTTGATCTCTTTACATATTCACAGCTAATTTTTTTTTTTTTTATCTTAATTTTTTTTTTTTTTTTATGTTTGTATCATTATACGTCAAAAGTGGATAAATAAATAACACAACTATGCAAAATACGAATATTTAAGTGTACTTTGGAATTTTATATTTTTATCAATTAATGGTTATTATCAACAAAAATGTTTATGACTTAAAAATTTTTATTAAAAAAAAAAAAAAAAAAAAAAAAAAAAAAAAAGGGATGGATGGATGGATGGGTTATCGTGTATGCATATATGTACGTGTTTGTAATATTATGTTGTGGAACAATAGAACCAAAAAAATTTTATATTTCATTATTGCTTAAGTATATTTTATTTTTTTATGTTTTCTTGTTTGTTGTAATAATATCCCGTTATAATAAAGCATATGTATATATATATATATATATATGCTTATATATGTGCTTATATATGTACTTATATATGTACTTATATATGTACCCAAAACTTGAACGAAAGGCATCTTGTAACGTCTACCCTTTTTTTTTATTTTTTTATTTTAAAAAGTAGTGACGAAAAACTTATTAAATACCAATGTGACTAAAGTGTAAATATACTTATGCATATGTATGTTGACCATTTCTCAACATCACAAAAAAAAAGAAAAAAAAAAGGAAAAAAAAAAAGGAAAAAAAGAAGGAACAAACAAGAGAAAAAATTAATTTGATGCCTCATATTTTTAAAAAATAGTTCATTAAGAAAAATAAGTAGGTAATAAAAGCAAGTTATATATGTTCGTATATATGTATATAAATATATTGGTTAAAAATAATTAATTCTTAAAAAATATACAAACAAGCAGCCTAAAAAAAAGAAAATACATATTTTTTGGTATATATCTGATGTGTCAACATATGTGTACTATAAACAGAAGTAAAATCCGACAAAACAGCCGAACCGTCAAACAACACAACAAATATGCTACAAAATAATTACGATTAAGATAAAGTAATAAAAAGGGATAAAAAATAAAAATTTACATCATACATTTATATATATATATATATATATATACATATATGCATACACACATATGCAAGTATATATACTTAAAAAATGCAAAAGTAAAATCAAAGCACATAACCTTATAAATTATAACCAACGTTATAATAATTTTTACAATTTTATAAGATTATAATTTAATTTTTTTTTTATTTTTTAATACTATGTACACGTGCCATTTTTGTGTAGTTATGGTACACGATTTATTAATTTTAGGGCCAGCAATTGTTTTTAAAAAAATGCGCAAAAAAAAAAAAAAAAAAAATACTTTTTATTTTAAATGTGTTAATATATAAAATCGTATGTGTTAATATGGTTAATTAATTTATTATTATGTTTACTCGTTTTTTTACTTATTTTTATTATGTACCCATTTAATTATTTGTTTTTTTTTTTTTTTTTTTTTTTTTGTATGTGTCGTTATCATATGGGTAACTTTTTATACTTTATTTTCTTTTTGCTTTATTAAGGTATATGTATATATAAACTGCATCTACTTATACATGATAACTTTTTACAAATAGGTACCGACGTTACTATAAAATTTGTCATAAAAAATGGCCATAAAAATGGTCACGGTTACATGTTATGTTGATATAATTTGACATACTGCTTAAAAAATTACTTATATTTATGCTTCTAAAATTGAATGGAGTCTAACTACTAACTATTTTATTTATTTATTTATTTTTTTTTTTATTTTTTTTTACGTTTAATTTTGATTTCTATGTAGGTGTACGAATTGTATTATTCTGTCCAATTTATGTAGTACTAATAGTAGTGTTATTTTAAACCATGTCACATAATTACTTTTTTCGTTTTATTAGATATGCAATAAAAAACTATTATTATACACACCCCCTCCCCCCACTACACATGGTACTATTGTATATATATATATATATATATATATATATATATATATACATTCTGGTCATATTTTCTACAATTGTAAGCACTATCATATATATTTTCATTATAAACAAGACCGCTTGTCCTATTATTTGTCAGCCTTTTTTTTTTTTTTTTTTTTTTTTTTTTCTATCGAAGGACTCACATCATTATTATGAATCGTTAACTGTTGGTATGAATTATTATATGGATACTGTAATACATATTTTCTTTTTTTTTTTTTTTTTACTATATTGTTACTATTATGCTCATTTTTACTTTGTTTGTTTTGTAACGTTTTAACTTGCTTATCATATTATGTTTATCATATTTTTTATTCTCTTATTTTTTTTTTTTTTTTACTATAAATAATATGACCGGTGTCAGTACACGTACACACAATTTTCATTTTAATTGCACTAGTATTGTTACGACTAACAATTACCATTAGTATGACTAGTGTTTAAATTTATATTATCTTTGTATACACATCCTTTTATGTTATACTTATTTTGTTCGAATGTTTGTTCATCATTATATTCATTATTTATATTTTTTTTTATACACTTTTAAACTATGACACATATTAAATAAGTTATAGTATTCATTTGCATTTTTCATTTTATTTTCATATAAACAATTTATATAACCTTCCTTATTATTATTATTATTATTATCATTATTATTATTATTATTATTATTATTATTATTATTATTATTATTAT
>NW_022330590.1:0-7992 GCF_002776525.5 Piliocolobus tephrosceles | reverse complement strand
ATAATAATAATAATAATAATAATAATAATAATAATAATAATAATAATGATAATAATAATAATAATAATAAGGAAGGTTATATAAATTGTTTATATGAAAATAAAATGAAAAATGCAAATGAATACTATAACTTATTTAATATGTGTCATAGTTTAAAAGTGTATAAAAAAAAATATAAATAATGAATATAATGATGAACAAACATTCGAACAAAATAAGTATAACATAAAAGGATGTGTATACAAAGATAATATAAATTTAAACACTAGTCATACTAATGGTAATTGTTAGTCGTAACAATACTAGTGCAATTAAAATGAAAATTGTGTGTACGTGTACTGACACCGGTCATATTATTTATAGTAAAAAAAAAAAAAAAATAAGAGAATAAAAAATATGATAAACATAATATGATAAGCAAGTTAAAACGTTACAAAACAAACAAAGTAAAAATGAGCATAATAGTAACAATATAGTAAAAAAAAAAAAAAAAAGAAAATATGTATTACAGTATCCATATAATAATTCATACCAACAGTTAACGATTCATAATAATGATGTGAGTCCTTCGATAGAAAAAAAAAAAAAAAAAAAAAAAAAAAAGGCTGACAAATAATAGGACAAGCGGTCTTGTTTATAATGAAAATATATATGATAGTGCTTACAATTGTAGAAAATATGACCAGAATGTATATATATATATATATATATATATATATATATATATACAATAGTACCATGTGTAGTGGGGGGAGGGGGTGTGTATAATAATAGTTTTTTATTGCATATCTAATAAAACGAAAAAAGTAATTATGTGACATGGTTTAAAATAACACTACTATTAGTACTACATAAATTGGACAGAATAATACAATTCGTACACCTACATAGAAATCAAAATTAAACGTAAAAAAAAATAAAAAAAAAAATAAATAAATAAATAAAATAGTTAGTAGTTAGACTCCATTCAATTTTAGAAGCATAAATATAAGTAATTTTTTAAGCAGTATGTCAAATTATATCAACATAACATGTAACCGTGACCATTTTTATGGCCATTTTTTATGACAAATTTTATAGTAACGTCGGTACCTATTTGTAAAAAGTTATCATGTATAAGTAGATGCAGTTTATATATACATATACCTTAATAAAGCAAAAAGAAAATAAAGTATAAAAAGTTACCCATATGATAACGACACATACAAAAAAAAAAAAAAAAAAAAAAAAACAAATAATTAAATGGGTACATAATAAAAATAAGTAAAAAAACGAGTAAACATAATAATAAATTAATTAACCATATTAACACATACGATTTTATATATTAACACATTTAAAATAAAAAGTATTTTTTTTTTTTTTTTTTTTGCGCATTTTTTTAAAAACAATTGCTGGCCCTAAAATTAATAAATCGTGTACCATAACTACACAAAAATGGCACGTGTACATAGTATTAAAAAATAAAAAAAAAATTAAATTATAATCTTATAAAATTGTAAAAATTATTATAACGTTGGTTATAATTTATAAGGTTATGTGCTTTGATTTTACTTTTGCATTTTTTAAGTATATATACTTGCATATGTGTGTATGCATATATGTATATATATATATATATATATATAAATGTATGATGTAAATTTTTATTTTTTATCCCTTTTTATTACTTTATCTTAATCGTAATTATTTTGTAGCATATTTGTTGTGTTGTTTGACGGTTCGGCTGTTTTGTCGGATTTTACTTCTGTTTATAGTACACATATGTTGACACATCAGATATATACCAAAAAATATGTATTTTCTTTTTTTTAGGCTGCTTGTTTGTATATTTTTTAAGAATTAATTATTTTTAACCAATATATTTATATACATATATACGAACATATATAACTTGCTTTTATTACCTACTTATTTTTCTTAATGAACTATTTTTTAAAAATATGAGGCATCAAATTAATTTTTTCTCTTGTTTGTTCCTTCTTTTTTTCCTTTTTTTTTTTCCTTTTTTTTTTCTTTTTTTTTGTGATGTTGAGAAATGGTCAACATACATATGCATAAGTATATTTACACTTTAGTCACATTGGTATTTAATAAGTTTTTCGTCACTACTTTTTAAAATAAAAAAATAAAAAAAAAGGGTAGACGTTACAAGATGCCTTTCGTTCAAGTTTTGGGTACATATATAAGTACATATATAAGTACATATATAAGCACATATATAAGCATATATATATATATATATATACATATGCTTTATTATAACGGGATATTATTACAACAAACAAGAAAACATAAAAAAATAAAATATACTTAAGCAATAATGAAATATAAAATTTTTTTGGTTCTATTGTTCCACAACATAATATTACAAACACGTACATATATGCATACACGATAACCCATCCATCCATCCATCCCTTTTTTTTTTTTTTTTTTTTTTTTTTTTTTTTTAATAAAAATTTTTAAGTCATAAACATTTTTGTTGATAATAACCATTAATTGATAAAAATATAAAATTCCAAAGTACACTTAAATATTCGTATTTTGCATAGTTGTGTTATTTATTTATCCACTTTTGACGTATAATGATACAAACATAAAAAAAAAAAAAAAATTAAGATAAAAAAAAAAAAAATTAGCTGTGAATATGTAAAGAGATCAAGCGCCGTTAAAAGCTGTTTTTACATATATATGTATACATATGTATACGTATGTATATGTATGTATACATATGTATATGTATTTATTGTATACGTATTAAATTACTGTGCTTATTTATTTGTTACTCTATAACAAACAATAACAATAATAATAATTATAAGCAAAAATGTAGATATGTTAAAAATATGACAAGCTGTATGTAAAAATATGTTTCATCAGGAAATATTTATTTATATTCAATTTTGTCGGTTATAGGCTTGGAACAAAATTAGAAAGTCTTATAATCAGTAATTTCATAAATGAAGGTAATGAAACACGAATTAAAACAAAGCAAAAAAAAAAAAAAAAAAAAAGTAAAACAAAAAAGAACAACACAAACTAGAGTAAAACAAAAAAGAACAACACAAACTAGAGTAAAACAAAAAAAGGAGTAAACCAAAAAAAGAGCAATACAAAACGGAGTAAAACAAGTAGGAATGTCAATAACCTGGTAGTTTGATACTAAATGTAAACAGTATAAAAACACATGTAATTATTAAGAAATAGTCATATACAAAATTTGAACAATAAAAAAAAAAAAAGCTACAAATTGGACAAAAAAAATGATAAAACGATGCGTAATTAAAAAAACTTATAAATATAACCATGAAAAGGGTAAGAAAAATTTTAATTATATTAATTTAGCAATGATTTGTAAAAGCAAATTGGTCAAGAATAATAGTTATATAAATAACATTTTTAATAATATAACATTAAATAATAAAAGTGAGGTAAAAAAAAAAACTTTTACTGTAACAAAACAAAAACTGAAAAAAACCAAGAAATTGAAAAAAAAACAAGAAATTGAAAAAAACCAAGAAATTGAAACACGCGACAAAAGGCCCTACAAGAGGCCCTATAAAACGTCCGACAAAACAAATAAATATGAAGCCTCCAATTTATACAACGAATCAAGCGATATAGATAGTTTATTCGATTTAACAAAAAGAAAAAACGTGAAAAAAAATAAATGTCATGATAAAGTTAAAAAACAACTTTTTTTCATTTTTCTTTTACCGAATTAAAAAATAAAAATGCATTTTCCCATTTAAATAATAGATTTATTTATTTTAGTACTCCCCATAAAATAAAAAAATTAATGTTTGTAAATTTTGCGCAAACTATCACAACTTACAATATTACTAACAATGCAATAACAGATAATAAAATAAAGAGTATTAATTTTGCCAGATTAAACCTTAAAGAGTTGTTAGTTTTTATAATAAACAACTTAATTAATACAAATGATGTGAAAACATGGAATAATGTTTTTATCCAAATTGATAAATTAATATTAAATAGAGGAAAAAATAAAGAATTTACAAAAGAAATAAATGATTTTTTTGAAAAATTAACAAATATAGAATACTTTTTGTTATTAACAGTTATTAAAAATGTAGATACAAATATAAAAAATAGTATTTTGAATAATTTATTTTTTGAATGTTTAGTTGTAAATTTGAAAAAAAAGAGACATAACATATATTAACGGTATGGAAAATGGTTCAGCTGGTATAGAATGTGCAAATAAAGAAAGTAGCGATCCATTATATGTAAGAAATAAAAAGCAGTTTGACTCGATGTTTTTGAAAAAAGTGTTTATGTTGGGAGATGGTAAAACAGGAATAGAAAAAGTACATATGGAAAATGATCCTATTATTACCAGTACAAACACAAAAAATGTAAAATTAATAGAAAGATACTTATATGTATCGAGTTTTTTTTCGAATAAATTTGAAAATGTATTACTACTAAAAGACTATTTAAATAAGATATTTCGTCAAAACATTAACGAATTAATAGATCAAATTTTTTTTTACAAAAACTATTAATACATTAAAAAATCAAATAAATAGTAAGAGTGTACATGCTATAATATATACATATGAACATAAGTTAGACATTATAAAACCATATGATTTGAGTTTTAGTTTTATTGTTTTATCAGATTTATTAATATCAAGTCATAATTTATTTAACAATATAATAAATTATATTATTCAAAATCCGTTTAATAAATTTCAAAAAGTTGGTTATTTTGTAAGGTTTGTGAAAAGTGTTGATAGTTTTGTCTTGAGTTTGGATAATACAACGAAGGAGGATAATAGTAAAAATCGTATACTACCTAATAATATTAATAATTGTGATGATAAGGTTGGGTGTGATAAAAGCACTAGACATGTACTCGAGTCTGAGCATGAGCATGTGCCAAAGTCTGGTTGTATAAACCAAACTGTATCTGATGAACTAGTTAAGCAACATACCATTTATTATAAAAATAAAAACGAAAACAATACTAATAATTTTCAAAATAATATGCATAATTTGTATAATTTTACATTAACAATATTAATGGATAAGTTAAGTTCCAATTTAAAATACTACGATGTAAATAATTTATTGTTTATATTCGAATGTATAGGAAAGTTATTATTTCTTCCAAATATACAAAATCAGAAGTTATATATATTTATATACAAGTTAAGATATTATATGAATGCATCTATTAATTTATTAACAATCGATAACAATATTTTGGCACGCCTTTTTAAAGTTTGTTCTGTTTTTTCTTTTGTGCCATCGCTGGATTGTACAATGGGTACTGTGGGTAATGCCACAATCTCCACAGCCAGCACAACCTCCACAACCTCTACAACCTCCACAACATCAACAGATACAAATTTGGAAAATAATTATGAATACCAAAAACCAGTTCCTTTGTATGACTTTTATCAAGTAAAAAACAATACGTTTGAAATAAATGATTGCGCTGTTAGTTTAACTAATAATATAAAAAAAAAATTCTAACCAAGAGGATGTTTTGTTGAAAAATATTATTCTTCGTTTATGTTATAATTTGAATAAAAATTTAGAAGATATAATTACAGAATTAAAAAAAAAGATGATAGGGGTAAAGCAATATATGAATTATATTTTGATTTGGGTGCAGATCGTAAGGGTGGTACACAATATATGAGTTCAGAAGAAATTGTGAAGAGCTTGATAAATGAAATAAAAAAAAATGAACGAAATAGAGGAAATAGAGGAAATAGAAGAAATAGAAGAAATGGGGGAAATACAAAAAAAAGAATATGCTTAACAATCATAGTCATAATGATACAATAAAAAGTTACTCCAATAAAATAAATAGTAATAACATTAAATTATATAATCATTATTTATTTTTTTATAACATAAATATGTTAAGTGATTTACTAAAATATAGTAGCTTTTTAATTAATACATATGGTGATTACGATTCCCTTTTTCAATGTATTAAAAAAAAGATTTGAAGATATAATTAATTTTTATAATGTTAAAGAGGTATGTAAGAAAGTGGATGATATGACAAAGCATGAACTGCAAAAAGATGAAAGTAGTCATTCGTTTGACGAAGCTGCAAAAATAGAAAACATAAAAACGTTTAAGTTATACAATTTTTATTATATATGTAAAAAAAATGACTCCATCCTATTTTTCCACTAATTTTTTAAACACTTTATTAAAAATAACACCCAATCTTAATATTATAAATTTGAATATAAAAGACAATAATGATCATATAATTATTAAAAAAAAAAAAGTCAAAATATCTATTTATATATAAGCACATAACTTTTTTTGAAAAGTTGAAACATACATATATAACTATTCCTTTTGTTATTTCTGTTTTAGATACACTAAAAATATTAATATCTTCTTCATTTGTTTTTTCTTTTAACAATAGACTAAATGAATATACCAATACTATGATACAATATGCATCTTATGTGTTATTATACTATTATAGTAATACTATTAGTAGGCAATTTTTATTAGATAAAGTAAAACAATTGACTGATGATAGATACACTAGTACTATTATTAACAGTAGTGATTGGAGCAAACATGTGGATATACAAGAATATAATAAAAAAAAGAGTTCTGATGATGTTAAAAAAATAAAACATGGTTCAATTTTTTAACAAAACAGAGAGAACCGCAAAAGAGCATACAGCAAATGGATGGTTCTGCAACACATGAGATGAAAAATATGACAAGTCATGATGTTTTAGATGGATTTAATCAAAATGGTAATGATAAAAAGTATGTTGAAAAGATAGAAAAAACAGATGAAAAAAGAAAGAAACAACATATAAACTTAAATGGGAACAATAATGCAATTGTAAGTGATGATATAAAAGAGCTATCTGCTTTTTATACATATGATGGTACAGATAATAACATTTTTAGTGGTCTTGATAGTGGTCCTGACAGTGATAGTGATAGTGATATTGACCGATACGAAAATGACTCAAAAACTAAAGGCCAACATTTTAAAGAAAAACATTTATATATACCCACTAGGTCCAAACTTAATAAAAAAAATAAAAAATTATGTATTGTAGGCGATTTATATATAAACGATTTGTATAGTGTTTATATATGTTTAGCAACATCTGTACATTTTTTGAATAAAATAAAAAACACAACATCAATACATTTGATATATTTGATTTATTTAACAAATCAATATTTGAAATTATTGTTTAAAAGAAAAAATTTAAAATATTTATCAGAAAATTTAATTTTTTCAATTTTTAAAACACCTGCGGCTTATCAGTTCGTGCGAATCATGGATAATCATATTTTTGCATCAGAAGTGGTAGATAATGACAGTAATAGTAATAAAAAAAAGGATAAAACAACATATGAAGAGTGGATATTAAATAAGAGAGACCAGTGCGTAAGTTTACCTGCTGCTACTGCTTTTTTTTTATGCAAAGTAAAAATGATTATGTTGGATAAAACTGGTAGTACTAGTAGTAGTACTAATAGTAATGCTAGTAGTACTAATAGTAACAATAGTAGTAATACTAGTAGTAGTACTCAAAATCATTTAAACCAAAGCGAAGAAAAGGTTAAAAAACTATATAACATGTTATTGAATAGTTATAACTATTTTGAAAATATTATAGAAGAAACTATGACTGACGAGGAAAAAAAAAAAAAAATTCATTTGATATGTTACATGGTTTTAGTGATAAAAGTACTACATCTAAGTTTGTTTATAAAAATGCAGGTGATAAATCTGGTCAAATAAATGTATATAATGACAGTAGTGGAATTAATGGTAGTAATAATGAGAAATATAGTTATAATAAAAAAAATAAAAAAGAATCGTACATTACCATACTTAATTATAAATAAAAGATATTTAAACGAAGAAGACATAAACCTTAGCTATTTATTGAAAGATTATTTTTTTTGGAGCACATGAAGTTAATACATTATCTGATCTTAAACATA
>NW_022330589.1:0-7981 GCF_002776525.5 Piliocolobus tephrosceles | reverse complement strand
TATGTTTAAGATCAGATAATGTATTAACTTCATGTGCTCCAAAAAAATAATCTTTCAATAAATAGCTAAGGTTTATGTCTTCTTCGTTTAAATATCTTTTATTTATAATTAAGTATGGTAATGTACGATTCTTTTTTATTTTTTTATTATAACTATATTTCTCATTATTACTACCATTAATTCCACTACTGTCATTATATACATTTATTTGACCAGATTTATCACCTGCATTTTTATAAACAAACTTAGATGTAGTACTTTTATCACTAAAACCATGTAACATATCAAATGAATTTTTTTTTTTTTTTCCTCGTCAGTCATAGTTTCTTCTATAATATTTTCAAAATAGTTATAACTATTCAATAACATGTTATATAGTTTTTTAACCTTTTCTTCGCTTTGGTTTAAATGATTTTGAGTACTACTACTAGTATTACTACTATTGTTACTATTAGTACTACTAGCATTACTATTAGTACTACTACTAGTACTACCAGTTTTATCCAACATAATCATTTTTACTTTGCATAAAAAAAAAGCAGTAGCAGCAGGTAAACTTACGCACTGGTCTCTCTTATTTAATATCCACTCTTCATATGTTGTTTTATCCTTTTTTTTATTACTATTACTGTCATTATCTACCACTTCTGATGCAAAAATATGATTATCCATGATTCGCACGAACTGATAAGCCGCAGGTGTTTTAAAAATTGAAAAAATTAAATTTTCTGATAAATATTTTAAATTTTTTCTTTTAAACAATAATTTCAAATATTGATTTGTTAAATAAATCAAATATATCAAATGTATTGATGTTGTGTTTTTTATTTTATTCAAAAAATGTACAGATGTTGCTAAACATATATAAACACTATACAAATCGTTTATATATAAATCGCCTACAATACATAATTTTTTATTTTTTTTATTAAGTTTGGACCTAGTGGGTATATATAAATGTTTTTCTTTAAAATGTTGGCCTTTAGTTTTTGAGTCATTTTCGTATCGGTCAATATCACTATCACTATCACTGTCAGGACCACTATCAAGACCACTAAAAATGTTATTATCTGTACCATCATATGTATAAAAAGCAGATAGCTCTTTTATATCATCACTTACAATTGCATTATTGTTCCCATTTAAGTTTATATGTTGTTTCTTTCTTTTTTCATCTGTTTTTTCTATCTTTTCAACATACTTTTTATCATTACCATTTTGATTAAATCCATCTAAAACATCATGACTTGTCATATTTTTCATCTCATGTGTTGCAGAACCATCCATTTGCTGTATGCTCTTTTGCGGTTCTCTCTGTTTTGTTAAAAAATTGAACCATGTTTTATTTTTTTTAACATCATCAGAACTCTTTTTTTTATTATATTCTTGTATATCCACATGTTTGCTCCAATCACTACTGTTAATAATAGTACTATTGTATCTATCATCAGTCAATTGTTTTACTTTATCTAATAAAAATTGCCTACTAATAGTATTACTATAATAGTATAATAACACATAAGATGCATATTGTATCATAGTATTGGTATATTCATTTAGTCTATTGTTAAAAGAAAAAACAAATGAAGAAGATATTAATATTTTTAGTGTATCTAAAACAGAAATAACAAAAGGAATAGTTATATATGTATGTTTCAACTTTTCAAAAAAAGTTATGTGCTTATATATAAATAGATATTTTGACTTTTTTTTTTTAATAATTATATGATCATTATTGTCTTTTATATTCAAATTTATAATATTAAGATTGGGTGTTATTTTTAATAAAGTGTTTAAAAAATTAGTGGAAAAATAGGATGGAGTCATTTTTTTACATATATAATAAAAATTGTATAACTTAAACGTTTTTATGTTTTCTATTTTTGCAGCTTCGTCAAACGAATGACTACTTTCATCTTTTTGCAGTTCATGCTTTGTCATATCATCCACTTTCTTACATACCTCTTTAACATTATAAAAATTAATTATATCTTCAAATCTTTTTTTAATACATTGAAAAAGGGAATCGTAATCACCATATGTATTAATTAAAAAGCTACTATATTTTAGTAAATCACTTAACATATTTATGTTATAAAAAAATAAATAATGATTATATAATTTAATGTTATTACTATTTATTTTATTGGAGTAACTTTTTATTGTATCATTATGACTATGATTGTTAAGCATATTCTTTTTTTGTATTTCCCCCATTTCTTCTATTTCTTCTATTTCCTCTATTTCCTCTATTTCGTTCATTTTTTTTATTTCATTTATCAAGCTCTTCACAATTTCTTCTGAACTCATATATTGTGTACCACCCTTACGATCTGCACCCAAATCAAAATATAATTCATATATTGCTTTACCCCTATCATCTTTTTTTTTTAATTCTGTAATTATATCTTCTAAATTTTTATTCAAATTATAACATAAACGAAGAATAATATTTTTCAACAAAACATCCTCTTGGTTAGAATTTTTTTTTTATATTATTAGTTAAACTAACAGCGCAATCATTTATTTCAAACGTATTGTTTTTTACTTGATAAAAGTCATACAAAGGAACTGGTTTTTGGTATTCATAATTATTTTCCAAATTTGTATCTGTTGATGTTGTGGAGGTTGTAGAGGTTGTGGAGGTTGTGCTGGCTGTGGAGATTGTGGCATTACCCACAGTACCCATTGTACAATCCAGCGATGGCACAAAAGAAAAAACAGAACAAACTTTAAAAAGGCGTGCCAAAATATTGTTATCGATTGTTAATAAATTAATAGATGCATTCATATAATATCTTAACTTGTTTATAAATATATATAACTTCTGATTTTGTATATTTGGAAGAAATAATAACTTTCCTATACATTCGAATATAAACAATAAATTATTTACATCGTAGTATTTTAAATTGGAACTTAACTTATCCATTAATATTGTTAATGTAAAATTATACAAATTATGCATATTATTTTGAAAATTATTAGTATTGTTTTCGTTTTTATTTTTATAATAAATGGTATGTTGCTTAACTAGTTCATCAGATACAGTTTGGTTTATACAACCAGACTTTGGCACATGCTCATGCTCAGACTCGAGTACATGTCTAGTGCTTTTATCACACCCAACCTTATCATCACAATTATTAATATTATTAGGTAGTATACGATTTTTACTATTATCCTCCTTCGTTGTATTATCCAAACTCAAGACAAAACTATCAACACTTTTCACAAACCTTACAAAATAACCAACTTTTTGAAATTTATTAAACGGATTTTGAATAATATAATTTATTATATTGTTAAATAAATTATGACTTGATATTAATAAATCTGATAAAACAATAAAACTAAAACTCAAATCATATGGTTTTATAATGTCTAACTTATGTTCATATGTATATATTATAGCATGTACACTCTTACTATTTATTTGATTTTTTAATGTATTAATAGTTTTTGTAAAAAAAATTTGATCTATTAATTCGTTAATGTTTTGACGAAATATCTTATTTAAATAGTCTTTTAGTAGTAATACATTTTCAAATTTATTCGAAAAAAAACTCGATACATATAAGTATCTTTCTATTAATTTTACATTTTTTGTGTTTGTACTGGTAATAATAGGATCATTTTCCATATGTACTTTTTCTATTCCTGTTTTACCATCTCCCAACATAAACACTTTTTTCAAAAACATCGAGTCAAACTGCTTTTTATTTCTTACATATAATGGATCGCTACTTTCTTTATTTGCACATTCTATACCAGCTGAACCATTTTCCATACCGTTAATATATGTTATGTCTCTTTTTTTCAAATTTACAACTAAACATTCAAAAAATAAATTATTCAAAATACTATTTTTTATATTTGTATCTACATTTTTAATAACTGTTAATAACAAAAAGTATTCTATATTTGTTAATTTTTCAAAAAAATCATTTATTTCTTTTGTAAATTCTTTATTTTTTCCTCTATTTAATATTAATTTATCAATTTGGATAAAAACATTATTCCATGTTTTCACATCATTTGTATTAATTAAGTTGTTTATTATAAAAACTAACAACTCTTTAAGGTTTAATCTGGCAAAATTAATACTCTTTATTTTATTATCTGTTATTGCATTGTTAGTAATATTGTAAGTTGTGATAGTTTGCGCAAAATTTACAAACATTAATTTTTTTATTTCATGGGGAGTACTAAAATAAATAAATCTATTATTTAAATGGGAAAATGCATTTTTATTTTTTAATTCGGTAAAAGAAAAATGAAAAAAAGTTGTTTTTTAACTTTATCATGACATTTATTTTTTTTCACGTTTTTTCTTTTTGTTAAATCGAATAAACTATCTATATCGCTTGATTCGTTGTATAAATTGGAGGCTTCATATTTATTTGTTTTGTCGGACGTTTTATAGGGCCTCTTGTAGGGCCTTTTGTCGCGTGTTTCAATTTCTTGGTTTTTTTCAATTTCTTGTTTTTTTTCAATTTCTTGGTTTTTTTCAGTTTTTGTTTTGTTACAGTAAAAGTTTTTTTTTTTTACCTCACTTTTATTATTTAATGTTATATTATTAAAAATGTTATTCATATAACTATTATTCTTGACCAATTTGCTTTTACAAATCATTGCTAAATTAATATAATTAAAATTTTTCTTACCCTTTTCATGGTTATATTTATAAGTTTTTTTAATTACGCATCGTTTTATCATTTTTTTTGTCCAATTTGTAGCTTTTTTTTTTTTTATTGTTCAAATTTTGTATATGACTATTTCTTAATAATTACATGTGTTTTTATACTGTTTACATTTAGTATCAAACTACCAGGTTATTGACATTCCTACTTGTTTTACTTCGTTTTGTATTGCTCTTTTTTTGGTTTACTCCTTTTTTTGTTTTACTCTAGTTTGTGTTGTTCTTTTTTGTTTTACTCTAGTTTGTGTTGTTCTTTTTTGTTTTACTTTTTTTTTTTTTTTTTTTTTGCTTTGTTTTAATTCGTGTTTCATTACCTTCATTTATGAAATTACTGATTATAAGACTTTCTAATTTTGTTCCAAGCCTATAACCGACAAAATTGAATATAAATAAATATTTCCTGATGAAACATATTTTTACATACAGCTTGTCATATTTTTAACATATCTACATTTTTGCTTATAATTATTATTATTGTTATTGTTTGTTATAGAGTAACAAATAAATAAGCACAGTAATTTAATACGTATACAATAAATACATATACATATGTATACATACATATACATACGTATACATATGTATACATATATATGTAAAAACAGCTTTTAACGGCGCTTGATCTCTTTACATATTCACAGCTAATTTTTTTTTTTTTTATCTTAATTTTTTTTTTTTTTTTATGTTTGTATCATTATACGTCAAAAGTGGATAAATAAATAACACAACTATGCAAAATACGAATATTTAAGTGTACTTTGGAATTTTATATTTTTATCAATTAATGGTTATTATCAACAAAAATGTTTATGACTTAAAAATTTTTATTAAAAAAAAAAAAAAAAAAAAAAAAAAAAAAAAAGGGATGGATGGATGGATGGGTTATCGTGTATGCATATATGTACGTGTTTGTAATATTATGTTGTGGAACAATAGAACCAAAAAAATTTTATATTTCATTATTGCTTAAGTATATTTTATTTTTTTATGTTTTCTTGTTTGTTGTAATAATATCCCGTTATAATAAAGCATATGTATATATATATATATATATATGCTTATATATGTGCTTATATATGTACTTATATATGTACTTATATATGTACCCAAAACTTGAACGAAAGGCATCTTGTAACGTCTACCCTTTTTTTTATTTTTTTATTTTAAAAAGTAGTGACGAAAAACTTATTAAATACCAATGTGACTAAAGTGTAAATATACTTATGCATATGTATGTTGACCATTTCTCAACATCACAAAAAAAAAGAAAAAAAAAAGGAAAAAAAAAAGGAAAAAAAGAAGGAACAAACAAGAGAAAAAATTAATTTGATGCCTCATATTTTTAAAAAATAGTTCATTAAGAAAAATAAGTAGGTAATAAAAGCAAGTTATATATGTTCGTATATATGTATATAAATATATTGGTTAAAAATAATTAATTCTTAAAAAATATACAAACAAGCAGCCTAAAAAAAGAAAATACATATTTTTTGGTATATATCTGATGTGTCAACATATGTGTACTATAAACAGAAGTAAAATCCGACAAAACAGCCGAACCGTCAAACAACACAACAAATATGCTACAAAATAATTACGATTAAGATAAAGTAATAAAAAGGGATAAAAAATAAAAATTTACATCATACATTTATATATATATATATATATATATACATATATGCATACACACATATGCAAGTATATATACTTAAAAAATGCAAAAGTAAAATCAAAGCACATAACCTTATAAATTATAACCAACGTTATAATAATTTTTACAATTTTATAAGATTATAATTTAATTTTTTTTTTATTTTTTAATACTATGTACACGTGCCATTTTTGTGTAGTTATGGTACACGATTTATTAATTTTAGGGCCAGCAATTGTTTTTAAAAAAATGCGCAAAAAAAAAAAAAAAAAAAATACTTTTTATTTTAAATGTGTTAATATATAAAATCGTATGTGTTAATATGGTTAATTAATTTATTATTATGTTTACTCGTTTTTTTACTTATTTTTATTATGTACCCATTTAATTATTTGTTTTTTTTTTTTTTTTTTTTTTTTTGTATGTGTCGTTATCATATGGGTAACTTTTTATACTTTATTTTCTTTTTGCTTTATTAAGGTATATGTATATATAAACTGCATCTACTTATACATGATAACTTTTTACAAATAGGTACCGACGTTACTATAAAATTTGTCATAAAAAATGGCCATAAAAATGGTCACGGTTACATGTTATGTTGATATAATTTGACATACTGCTTAAAAAATTACTTATATTTATGCTTCTAAAATTGAATGGAGTCTAACTACTAACTATTTTATTTATTTATTTATTTTTTTTTTTATTTTTTTTTACGTTTAATTTTGATTTCTATGTAGGTGTACGAATTGTATTATTCTGTCCAATTTATGTAGTACTAATAGTAGTGTTATTTTAAACCATGTCACATAATTACTTTTTTCGTTTTATTAGATATGCAATAAAAAACTATTATTATACACACCCCCTCCCCCCACTACACATGGTACTATTGTATATATATATATATATATATATATATATATATATATACATTCTGGTCATATTTTCTACAATTGTAAGCACTATCATATATATTTTCATTATAAACAAGACCGCTTGTCCTATTATTTGTCAGCCTTTTTTTTTTTTTTTTTTTTTTTTTTTTCTATCGAAGGACTCACATCATTATTATGAATCGTTAACTGTTGGTATGAATTATTATATGGATACTGTAATACATATTTTCTTTTTTTTTTTTTTTTTACTATATTGTTACTATTATGCTCATTTTTACTTTGTTTGTTTTGTAACGTTTTAACTTGCTTATCATATTATGTTTATCATATTTTTTATTCTCTTATTTTTTTTTTTTTTTTACTATAAATAATATGACCGGTGTCAGTACACGTACACACAATTTTCATTTTAATTGCACTAGTATTGTTACGACTAACAATTACCATTAGTATGACTAGTGTTTAAATTTATATTATCTTTGTATACACATCCTTTTATGTTATACTTATTTTGTTCGAATGTTTGTTCATCATTATATTCATTATTTATATTTTTTTTATACACTTTTAAACTATGACACATATTAAATAAGTTATAGTATTCATTTGCATTTTTCATTTTATTTTCATATAAACAATTTATATAACCTTCCTTATTATTATTATTATTATTATCATTATTATTATTATTATTATTATTATTATTATTATTATTATTATTAT
>NW_022330588.1:0-7981 GCF_002776525.5 Piliocolobus tephrosceles | reverse complement strand
ATAATAATAATAATAATAATAATAATAATAATAATAATAATAATAATGATAATAATAATAATAATAATAAGGAAGGTTATATAAATTGTTTATATGAAAATAAAATGAAAAATGCAAATGAATACTATAACTTATTTAATATGTGTCATAGTTTAAAAGTGTATAAAAAAAATATAAATAATGAATATAATGATGAACAAACATTCGAACAAAATAAGTATAACATAAAAGGATGTGTATACAAAGATAATATAAATTTAAACACTAGTCATACTAATGGTAATTGTTAGTCGTAACAATACTAGTGCAATTAAAATGAAAATTGTGTGTACGTGTACTGACACCGGTCATATTATTTATAGTAAAAAAAAAAAAAAAATAAGAGAATAAAAAATATGATAAACATAATATGATAAGCAAGTTAAAACGTTACAAAACAAACAAAGTAAAAATGAGCATAATAGTAACAATATAGTAAAAAAAAAAAAAAAAAGAAAATATGTATTACAGTATCCATATAATAATTCATACCAACAGTTAACGATTCATAATAATGATGTGAGTCCTTCGATAGAAAAAAAAAAAAAAAAAAAAAAAAAAAAGGCTGACAAATAATAGGACAAGCGGTCTTGTTTATAATGAAAATATATATGATAGTGCTTACAATTGTAGAAAATATGACCAGAATGTATATATATATATATATATATATATATATATATATATACAATAGTACCATGTGTAGTGGGGGGAGGGGGTGTGTATAATAATAGTTTTTTATTGCATATCTAATAAAACGAAAAAAGTAATTATGTGACATGGTTTAAAATAACACTACTATTAGTACTACATAAATTGGACAGAATAATACAATTCGTACACCTACATAGAAATCAAAATTAAACGTAAAAAAAAATAAAAAAAAAAATAAATAAATAAATAAAATAGTTAGTAGTTAGACTCCATTCAATTTTAGAAGCATAAATATAAGTAATTTTTTAAGCAGTATGTCAAATTATATCAACATAACATGTAACCGTGACCATTTTTATGGCCATTTTTTATGACAAATTTTATAGTAACGTCGGTACCTATTTGTAAAAAGTTATCATGTATAAGTAGATGCAGTTTATATATACATATACCTTAATAAAGCAAAAAGAAAATAAAGTATAAAAAGTTACCCATATGATAACGACACATACAAAAAAAAAAAAAAAAAAAAAAAAACAAATAATTAAATGGGTACATAATAAAAATAAGTAAAAAAACGAGTAAACATAATAATAAATTAATTAACCATATTAACACATACGATTTTATATATTAACACATTTAAAATAAAAAGTATTTTTTTTTTTTTTTTTTTTGCGCATTTTTTTAAAAACAATTGCTGGCCCTAAAATTAATAAATCGTGTACCATAACTACACAAAAATGGCACGTGTACATAGTATTAAAAAATAAAAAAAAAATTAAATTATAATCTTATAAAATTGTAAAAATTATTATAACGTTGGTTATAATTTATAAGGTTATGTGCTTTGATTTTACTTTTGCATTTTTTAAGTATATATACTTGCATATGTGTGTATGCATATATGTATATATATATATATATATATATAAATGTATGATGTAAATTTTTATTTTTTATCCCTTTTTATTACTTTATCTTAATCGTAATTATTTTGTAGCATATTTGTTGTGTTGTTTGACGGTTCGGCTGTTTTGTCGGATTTTACTTCTGTTTATAGTACACATATGTTGACACATCAGATATATACCAAAAAATATGTATTTTCTTTTTTTAGGCTGCTTGTTTGTATATTTTTTAAGAATTAATTATTTTTAACCAATATATTTATATACATATATACGAACATATATAACTTGCTTTTATTACCTACTTATTTTTCTTAATGAACTATTTTTTAAAAATATGAGGCATCAAATTAATTTTTTCTCTTGTTTGTTCCTTCTTTTTTTCCTTTTTTTTTTCCTTTTTTTTTTCTTTTTTTTTGTGATGTTGAGAAATGGTCAACATACATATGCATAAGTATATTTACACTTTAGTCACATTGGTATTTAATAAGTTTTTCGTCACTACTTTTTAAAATAAAAAAATAAAAAAAAGGGTAGACGTTACAAGATGCCTTTCGTTCAAGTTTTGGGTACATATATAAGTACATATATAAGTACATATATAAGCACATATATAAGCATATATATATATATATATATACATATGCTTTATTATAACGGGATATTATTACAACAAACAAGAAAACATAAAAAAATAAAATATACTTAAGCAATAATGAAATATAAAATTTTTTTGGTTCTATTGTTCCACAACATAATATTACAAACACGTACATATATGCATACACGATAACCCATCCATCCATCCATCCCTTTTTTTTTTTTTTTTTTTTTTTTTTTTTTTTTAATAAAAATTTTTAAGTCATAAACATTTTTGTTGATAATAACCATTAATTGATAAAAATATAAAATTCCAAAGTACACTTAAATATTCGTATTTTGCATAGTTGTGTTATTTATTTATCCACTTTTGACGTATAATGATACAAACATAAAAAAAAAAAAAAAATTAAGATAAAAAAAAAAAAAATTAGCTGTGAATATGTAAAGAGATCAAGCGCCGTTAAAAGCTGTTTTTACATATATATGTATACATATGTATACGTATGTATATGTATGTATACATATGTATATGTATTTATTGTATACGTATTAAATTACTGTGCTTATTTATTTGTTACTCTATAACAAACAATAACAATAATAATAATTATAAGCAAAAATGTAGATATGTTAAAAATATGACAAGCTGTATGTAAAAATATGTTTCATCAGGAAATATTTATTTATATTCAATTTTGTCGGTTATAGGCTTGGAACAAAATTAGAAAGTCTTATAATCAGTAATTTCATAAATGAAGGTAATGAAACACGAATTAAAACAAAGCAAAAAAAAAAAAAAAAAAAAAGTAAAACAAAAAAGAACAACACAAACTAGAGTAAAACAAAAAAGAACAACACAAACTAGAGTAAAACAAAAAAAGGAGTAAACCAAAAAAAGAGCAATACAAAACGAAGTAAAACAAGTAGGAATGTCAATAACCTGGTAGTTTGATACTAAATGTAAACAGTATAAAAACACATGTAATTATTAAGAAATAGTCATATACAAAATTTGAACAATAAAAAAAAAAAAAGCTACAAATTGGACAAAAAAAATGATAAAACGATGCGTAATTAAAAAAACTTATAAATATAACCATGAAAAGGGTAAGAAAAATTTTAATTATATTAATTTAGCAATGATTTGTAAAAGCAAATTGGTCAAGAATAATAGTTATATGAATAACATTTTTAATAATATAACATTAAATAATAAAAGTGAGGTAAAAAAAAAAAACTTTTACTGTAACAAAACAAAAACTGAAAAAAACCAAGAAATTGAAAAAAAACAAGAAATTGAAAAAAACCAAGAAATTGAAACACGCGACAAAAGGCCCTACAAGAGGCCCTATAAAACGTCCGACAAAACAAATAAATATGAAGCCTCCAATTTATACAACGAATCAAGCGATATAGATAGTTTATTCGATTTAACAAAAAGAAAAAACGTGAAAAAAAATAAATGTCATGATAAAGTTAAAAAACAACTTTTTTTCATTTTTCTTTTACCGAATTAAAAAATAAAAATGCATTTTCCCATTTAAATAATAGATTTATTTATTTTAGTACTCCCCATGAAATAAAAAAATTAATGTTTGTAAATTTTGCGCAAACTATCACAACTTACAATATTACTAACAATGCAATAACAGATAATAAAATAAAGAGTATTAATTTTGCCAGATTAAACCTTAAAGAGTTGTTAGTTTTTATAATAAACAACTTAATTAATACAAATGATGTGAAAACATGGAATAATGTTTTTATCCAAATTGATAAATTAATATTAAATAGAGGAAAAAATAAAGAATTTACAAAAGAAATAAATGATTTTTTTGAAAAATTAACAAATATAGAATACTTTTTGTTATTAACAGTTATTAAAAATGTAGATACAAATATAAAAAATAGTATTTTGAATAATTTATTTTTTGAATGTTTAGTTGTAAATTTGAAAAAAAGAGACATAACATATATTAACGGTATGGAAAATGGTTCAGCTGGTATAGAATGTGCAAATAAAGAAAGTAGCGATCCATTATATGTAAGAAATAAAAAGCAGTTTGACTCGATGTTTTTGAAAAAAGTGTTTATGTTGGGAGATGGTAAAACAGGAATAGAAAAAGTACATATGGAAAATGATCCTATTATTACCAGTACAAACACAAAAAATGTAAAATTAATAGAAAGATACTTATATGTATCGAGTTTTTTTTCGAATAAATTTGAAAATGTATTACTACTAAAAGACTATTTAAATAAGATATTTCGTCAAAACATTAACGAATTAATAGATCAAATTTTTTTTACAAAAACTATTAATACATTAAAAAATCAAATAAATAGTAAGAGTGTACATGCTATAATATATACATATGAACATAAGTTAGACATTATAAAACCATATGATTTGAGTTTTAGTTTTATTGTTTTATCAGATTTATTAATATCAAGTCATAATTTATTTAACAATATAATAAATTATATTATTCAAAATCCGTTTAATAAATTTCAAAAAGTTGGTTATTTTGTAAGGTTTGTGAAAAGTGTTGATAGTTTTGTCTTGAGTTTGGATAATACAACGAAGGAGGATAATAGTAAAAATCGTATACTACCTAATAATATTAATAATTGTGATGATAAGGTTGGGTGTGATAAAAGCACTAGACATGTACTCGAGTCTGAGCATGAGCATGTGCCAAAGTCTGGTTGTATAAACCAAACTGTATCTGATGAACTAGTTAAGCAACATACCATTTATTATAAAAATAAAAACGAAAACAATACTAATAATTTTCAAAATAATATGCATAATTTGTATAATTTTACATTAACAATATTAATGGATAAGTTAAGTTCCAATTTAAAATACTACGATGTAAATAATTTATTGTTTATATTCGAATGTATAGGAAAGTTATTATTTCTTCCAAATATACAAAATCAGAAGTTATATATATTTATAAACAAGTTAAGATATTATATGAATGCATCTATTAATTTATTAACAATCGATAACAATATTTTGGCACGCCTTTTTAAAGTTTGTTCTGTTTTTTCTTTTGTGCCATCGCTGGATTGTACAATGGGTACTGTGGGTAATGCCACAATCTCCACAGCCAGCACAACCTCCACAACCTCTACAACCTCCACAACATCAACAGATACAAATTTGGAAAATAATTATGAATACCAAAAACCAGTTCCTTTGTATGACTTTTATCAAGTAAAAAACAATACGTTTGAAATAAATGATTGCGCTGTTAGTTTAACTAATAATATAAAAAAAAAATTCTAACCAAGAGGATGTTTTGTTGAAAAATATTATTCTTCGTTTATGTTATAATTTGAATAAAAATTTAGAAGATATAATTACAGAATTAAAAAAAAAAGATGATAGGGGTAAAGCAATATATGAATTATATTTTGATTTGGGTGCAGATCGTAAGGGTGGTACACAATATATGAGTTCAGAAGAAATTGTGAAGAGCTTGATAAATGAAATAAAAAAAATGAACGAAATAGAGGAAATAGAGGAAATAGAAGAAATAGAAGAAATGGGGGAAATACAAAAAAAGAATATGCTTAACAATCATAGTCATAATGATACAATAAAAAGTTACTCCAATAAAATAAATAGTAATAACATTAAATTATATAATCATTATTTATTTTTTTATAACATAAATATGTTAAGTGATTTACTAAAATATAGTAGCTTTTTAATTAATACATATGGTGATTACGATTCCCTTTTTCAATGTATTAAAAAAAGATTTGAAGATATAATTAATTTTTATAATGTTAAAGAGGTATGTAAGAAAGTGGATGATATGACAAAGCATGAACTGCAAAAAGATGAAAGTAGTCATTCGTTTGACGAAGCTGCAAAAATAGAAAACATAAAAACGTTTAAGTTATACAATTTTTATTATATATGTAAAAAAATGACTCCATCCTATTTTTCCACTAATTTTTTAAACACTTTATTAAAAATAACACCCAATCTTAATATTATAAATTTGAATATAAAAGACAATAATGATCATATAATTATTAAAAAAAAAAAGTCAAAATATCTATTTATATATAAGCACATAACTTTTTTTGAAAAGTTGAAACATACATATATAACTATTCCTTTTGTTATTTCTGTTTTAGATACACTAAAAATATTAATATCTTCTTCATTTGTTTTTTCTTTTAACAATAGACTAAATGAATATACCAATACTATGATACAATATGCATCTTATGTGTTATTATACTATTATAGTAATACTATTAGTAGGCAATTTTTATTAGATAAAGTAAAACAATTGACTGATGATAGATACAATAGTACTATTATTAACAGTAGTGATTGGAGCAAACATGTGGATATACAAGAATATAATAAAAAAAAGAGTTCTGATGATGTTAAAAAAAATAAAACATGGTTCAATTTTTTAACAAAACAGAGAGAACCGCAAAAGAGCATACAGCAAATGGATGGTTCTGCAACACATGAGATGAAAAATATGACAAGTCATGATGTTTTAGATGGATTTAATCAAAATGGTAATGATAAAAAGTATGTTGAAAAGATAGAAAAAACAGATGAAAAAAGAAAGAAACAACATATAAACTTAAATGGGAACAATAATGCAATTGTAAGTGATGATATAAAAGAGCTATCTGCTTTTTATACATATGATGGTACAGATAATAACATTTTTAGTGGTCTTGATAGTGGTCCTGACAGTGATAGTGATAGTGATATTGACCGATACGAAAATGACTCAAAAACTAAAGGCCAACATTTTAAAGAAAAACATTTATATATACCCACTAGGTCCAAACTTAATAAAAAAAATAAAAAATTATGTATTGTAGGCGATTTATATATAAACGATTTGTATAGTGTTTATATATGTTTAGCAACATCTGTACATTTTTTGAATAAAATAAAAAACACAACATCAATACATTTGATATATTTGATTTATTTAACAAATCAATATTTGAAATTATTGTTTAAAAGAAAAAATTTAAAATATTTATCAGAAAATTTAATTTTTTCAATTTTTAAAACACCTGCGGCTTATCAGTTCGTGCGAATCATGGATAATCATATTTTTGCATCAGAAGTGGTAGATAATGACAGTAATAGTAATAAAAAAAAGGATAAAACAACATATGAAGAGTGGATATTAAATAAGAGAGACCAGTGCGTAAGTTTACCTGCTGCTACTGCTTTTTTTTTATGCAAAGTAAAAATGATTATGTTGGATAAAACTGGTAGTACTAGTAGTAGTACTAATAGTAATGCTAGTAGTACTAATAGTAACAATAGTAGTAATACTAGTAGTAGTACTCAAAATCATTTAAACCAAAGCGAAGAAAAGGTTAAAAAACTATATAACATGTTATTGAATAGTTATAACTATTTTGAAAATATTATAGAAGAAACTATGACTGACGAGGAAAAAAAAAAAAAAATTCATTTGATATGTTACATGGTTTTAGTGATAAAAGTACTACATCTAAGTTTGTTTATAAAAATGCAGGTGATAAATCTGGTCAAATAAATGTATATAATGACAGTAGTGGAATTAATGGTAGTAATAATGAGAAATATAGTTATAATAAAAAAATAAAAAAGAATCGTACATTACCATACTTAATTATAAATAAAAGATATTTAAACGAAGAAGACATAAACCTTAGCTATTTATTGAAAGATTATTTTTTTGGAGCACATGAAGTTAATACATTATCTGATCTTAAACATA
>NW_022330587.1:0-2001 GCF_002776525.5 Piliocolobus tephrosceles | reverse complement strand
GGGCTGAAAGAGAGGCTGCCCTTGAGAACGCTCCAGCCCCCCAGTGCTGCAGGGATTCAATCACCCCAAAGCCAGGCAACCAGCCTCGGCCTCCCAAAGCTCTGGGATTATAGGCGTGATCCACCGTGCCTGGACTGAATGAGGGTCTTTAAGAAAAAAACTCCAGGGGATCACCAAAAACCCCCACCACCGCCTCTGAGGTTAGCATGGTGCTGGATCTTCTCTGCATCTTCTGTCCTTGTTTTTCATTTTCATTTTGGATTAGTTGAAAGAAGATCGTACTCCATCACCCAGCCTGGAGTGCAGTGGCATGATCATGGCTCACCGCAGCCTCGACCTCCCAGGCTCAACCAAGTCCAGCTAATTTTTTTTTTTATTAATTTTTTTGTAGAGACTGGGTCTCTACAAAAAAAAAGTCTCTATGTTGCCCAGGCTGGTCTCGAACTCCTGTGCCCCTGCTTTGGCCTCCCGAAGTTCTGGTATTCCAGACTGGTCCCCTTTTGCCAGCAAGTCTGCTCATGTGCTCACATCGCTCACTCAGAGGAGACCTCCGTTATTAGGGGGACCTAGATCTATGCTACCTGTACTCCAGGGAGGGAGGTTGTTTGGGAATCCCCTCCCTTCCTTTGCTTTTCTTCCAAGGAAGCCGGCTTCCTGGTGATGGGGGGTCACTGTTCCGGGGAAAAAGAAGGGTGGGCAAAAAAGCCAATCCGCCACTCGGCTGTCAGGTTTCCCACCAAATCATGGGTTGCTGCGGACGGGCGGGGCTGTGTTTTGAGCCCAGACCATCCCTTTGCCCGTGGGTGCAGGACCACGTGACCTCGAGCAATGTTCAGTTGTCTGTGTACAAGTACTGCACCTTCTTGAACAAATTTATTCCCAGGTATATTATTCTTATAGATGCTAATATAAATGAAATCATTGTGTCAATTTTCTTCTCGGATTTTTCATTGCTAACACAATGGATTGTTTGCTGAATGTTTGCTAAATTCACTTATTAACTCTGTGGGGTGTGTGTGTGTGGTTTCTGTGAGCATTTATGTGTGTTTACATTTGCAATTATTGGGATTTTCTATCCATAGGATCACACCATCTGCAAATTGAGATCGTTTTGTTTTCTGTTCAAAAATATTTTATCTCATGTTTATATTTGAAAGATAATTTGACCAGGTGTAGAATTGTAGGCGACAATTTTTCTAAGTGCTTTATTGCAAACTTCTTGTTTCTAGAGTTTCCTATGAGCAACCTTATGCCATCCTTCTAGGCAGTACTCTGTATGTAACATGTTCTTTCACCTTTCGTATTCATATTTCTGTAATATTTCAAATTTATGCTTTCCATGGAGCTTCTAAATCTTCCATCCAATATATTTTAAATATCTTTGTCTCTCTTCTCAACTACACGCCCTTCAAGGATTCCATTTAGCTCTCTAGAGGGTGTTTAAAGTTTTTATACTGATGGTCTTTTTATGTTTTCAAGTCATTTGTTACTGTGTGTTTCATTTATGTTAGTTTCAACTACTATTCCATCTTGTTCGATAATCTTCCCTTCTGCAATGTTTAGTCCAGTGCCTTCCTCCATTTCAGACTGTAAATCATAGTTTTTATCTAGAGAATTTGATATTTAAAAAATCTTCAACCTCTCCATTTAATTAAAATAAAATTATACTAACTGTTCTAATGTCCTTCTATTTCCAACATGTGCCTCAATTTCAACTAGAACATTAGATTCTTCATTATGTGTCATGTTTTCCTGCTTCTTTGGCTGCTTGATATTCTTTTATTTTTATTTGTTTATTTTTTGGGGGGATGGAGTTTTGCTTTCGTGCCCAGGCTGGAGTGCAATTGTGTGATCTCAGCTCACTGAAACCTCCACCTCCCAGGTACACAAGCGATTCTCCTTTCTCAGCCTCCCCAATAGCTCACATTACAGGCAGGCACCACCATGCCCGGCTAATTTGTTTTGTATTTAGCAGAGACGGGGTTTCACCATGCTAGTCAG
>NW_022330578.1:0-26934 GCF_002776525.5 Piliocolobus tephrosceles | reverse complement strand
CAGGCAAGAAGGGGTTCTTTTCAGGAAAGGGCTGTTACCAGTTTGCTTTCAGAGTCAAACTGTGAACTAAATTCCTTCCCAAATTTAGTTCAGCTTACACCAAGGAATGAACAAGGACCCCTTACGGGTTAGAAGCAAGATAGAGAGTTGGTTATCTCAGATTTCTTTCACTGTCATAATTTCCTTAGCTCTAATTTTGTAAAGGCGGTTTCAGTACTTCCATCAATACGCCTAAAAGATTTTTATATGTATTTGTGTGTGGTGTACAGAATATTCCACTACTAAAAATACATAAAAGAGCTCTAATTGGCTTAAAGAAAAATAAAAGCGCTTAAGTTAGATACTAAAAAAGACTAGTCCAATGCTTTTTCAACTTTATGTAACTTAAGTAAAATCTTTAATAAATAAGCTAGCTTTAAAATTATTGGTAAAATAATATTAGAAATGTCTTAAGAATTGGCAGCATACATTTTTGTTTACATTTAGTAATCAACAAATTTCATACATATTCCTGCCAAATACTATAAGGTGTCAGAATTTGGCATTGGGGTTTCAAAACTATAAACCCAGCCCAAAACAGAATGATCTTTACTTGAGTAATTTTTAATAAGTAGGACATTGATACGGGTTTAATAAAAATAGCTGCATGTTGAATTTAGTAAGATTACTAGCACTTCTAATCCTGTGGCTTTTGGCTGTCTAGTCCACAGACAATAAGGAAAGGACTGTTACTGCATTTGTTTCAAAGCTAAATTAGAAACCAGGTTCCTCCCAGTGTTAGTTCAGCCTATGGCCAGGAATGGACGAGGACAGCTTGGAGATGATGAGCAAGATGGAGCCAGTTAGGTCAGATCTTGTTTTCACTGTCTCAGTTATGATTTGGCATTGGTCGTTTTATAACTTTAAATCATGACTATCACAGATTTCATAAATCTAGGTAAACAGGTAAATATAATGGGATAAATACTTATAGACAAACTGGTCATGATTTAGAATATAAAGTTAAATTAAATAATAGGTATTTCATTATTTGGGTATTTTCCGATAAACATATCTTGTAGGAAAACATTCTTGCCAAAAGAAGTGTGTCTTTTCTAAAAAGAAAAAAAGAAAAGAAAAGATGAACAAGTTTTGTCTAATTCAAACCTTAGTTATATATAAAGCAAGATAAAATGAACCAGGAAATAAAAAACAGATGTAAAGAAAGTTGTAAAGAGGTTGTTTTTGAGGTAAAAAGAGCTTAAAGAGACATACTATTGTATAAGAAAGACTCCTGTATAGTAAGTTTAGTCCTAAAATAAAATAAGTGGTTGTTTAAAAAGAAGGGATGTTCGGAACACATCAGAAAGTCTGACCATGTCATGAACAGTCAGTGTAAAGTCACAACAAGGATTTATGTATTTAAAAAACTCAAACATTTTTATATAATAAAGTTGTCATATTAAGTTTTGGTTTGCTTAGGAAAGACTGAGATTTTTAAAAATCAAGGTTATTACATCTGTGTATCTTCCTGTATATGCTTTCAAAATCCTTGCAACATTGAGTTACAGGCTTTTACCTCCTAGGTCTAAAAAGGACACTAAGTCCTGCTAAATCTTAAACACTCACAGCAATTAAAGCCTAATTTTCAGGCCCCATAGAAGATGCCGATTTTAATAAACTGCTGCCTTCCTGAGACACAGGGCAAGAAATGATGAAAGCTATTCAACTCCTCGAGACCCAGGGACTATTGTGGAAAGAGGTGGGAGCGTAAGATTGTAAGGGCTGATTTTGAAAGGTAAGTTCAGTTTCTCTGTGCATTAATTACTAATGTCAAAGGCACACTGATGCAAAACCAGTACACGGACCCCTGTGTCAGATGAGCAAGGTCTTCTTGAAGCATTAACCAGCTCCTTATTGCAGGTTACAAAAGGCTTATGGAAGTTATATTTTATAATCAGGATTACATTTTATAGATTGTTTACAACAATTTTAAAAACAAATGTAATTGGCGTTATGCTGTTTTTATTATGGCCTCTTGTTTAGAAAATTAAGTCTCCTGTCTCAAAGAATGAAGGTTTTCACTTTTTAAAAAATCCTTGAATTATCACTTTGGTTAAATAAATGACTTTACAATGACCTGTAATCCTATTTTTTAATATCAAGTGTTTTAAATATTTTATATTTGACAGACTTTCCAAAATCAAATTATATATTATGTCTTTTTCTATCCTAAATAATCCTTTAAGACATTAGGTTCTCTAAAGTCTAAAAATAGCATAATTTGGCTTATCTGGTCTAAAATTTATACAGGAAACATTGTCAAGTATGAGATGGTGTTTGGCTTTCTTTCGGATCTGTTTGTATAAATACGTTATTGGTATGTTTCCAAAATGATGGGAAACTGCTGTAATTCTGATATAACTTAGTGTACATTGTTTGTAATAATCATAATTATGTTAAAATTATTGTGTGCCTCAGAGGTAACAAATTCACTTGTCAGTTGTGTCTTTTAACTATGGCTGCCTTAACTTTTTTTTCATCCACAGATAGTTGTCTTGTTTTAAACCCTTTTTATAAGGTGGGTTTATAATCAGCTATAGGACTCTAATAGGTGCACTTAAGTTCAGGTTTTCTGATAATTTTGGAAATTGTTACATTGGAATAAAGCAACAAATTTCAAAACTCATGGAGAGCTGAAATGTTCATGACTATCAAACGGAACAGTAGTTAACTGAAATAACTGAGTCAGTAGAAAACCCAAGTAATTATTTTTGACTTTTGGCTTAAAACATTGCTGATACTTTTAGTTTTTCAGAATTAAGAAATTTTTTAAGTTATTTACAGCTTTTAACAATAAATTATTGTATGTTCCTGTGCACAAAATTTGGAGCATGTTTGCTGCTCTCTACCTAATTTCTCCAGAATTTGGAGACTGTGAGTATTGTAAATTTATGGCAATAGAGTTATTTGCATAAGTGCAATAAGAATCTGTTTTATTTTGCAGTAAGACACAGTTGGAGAATTTGGTTATTTTATCAAGGGTTTGACTGAAATGGTGTGCTTTCCTTTAAGGAATCAAACCTGACTTATGAAGCCAATAAAGCCCTTCAAAAAGCTGGCCTCATATTTTGTGTACACAGTCCCTGTATAGGGTTTTGACCTGTGGTAAATAAAGAATGTCACTTGCCGACAGGTGCAGAAGCCCCAGGTTTATCTTGGAACCTCAAGAGAAGAGGAAATTCACTGAAATCAGGTATTTGATGGCACAAATCCATGGTTTGGCTTGGCTTTAAAAAAGTCTTATCTAAGATTCCTCCTGTGGAACAAAGTTCTGTCAAAGCCAATTTAAAAGCCTAGGTAAAAAATAATTATTGTTGCACTGTATGCAAATAATTAGGCCAAGTATAATAAAGCAAATGAGTTCTAACATTTGGTGCGAAGGGCGGGCGTCAGTTGATGTTATTTGTGGTGGTGCTTATGGTGGCTTTTCCGTAAGGAATGTAGACTTTATTAGCTTTGGCAAGGGAATCCTGAGTGATAAATTGGAAGAATCTTTCAGGAAATTCTGGAACCTGCAGTGAATCTGGAATCTGTATGAAATTGAGATTTGGATTCTCACGATTTCCTAATGCTACCCCGAAACCCAGTAGACGGGCCAGTCGTAGAGCTTCAGTTGTGCTGCCCCGGTTCCCCATTTTAAAAGGACACGTTGCTTTCATCTAGAATGTTCTGAGCTCTGAGTGCTGCCGGCGGAGTGACCAGCTCTCTGCATCAGACGGGAAGCCAGGGCTGTGCTCACGGCGTTGCGGCAGCTGGGAGCTGACCCTGGACCTCAGGCACGTGTGATGCTGACCATTTTCTGTAAACTCCAAGGGTGTAGCGGTCTCCTTGGCCCTTCACAGTCTTCTGAAGCTTTTGATGTGTCTGCACTTTATAGATTTTTCAGTAGAAGATGGCCTTTTCCCACACCCTTGGGCTGAGTTTCGTCAGAGGCTGGTGTGTGGGAAGCACCACACCCACATTCTGACAGGGAAGACTCTGGTGCCCAACTGAGGTCAGAGTGGAAATTTGTTCTTCCTTCCCTTCAGTCTGGTCCAACTGCTCCCTGCTTGGCCAGAAGAAAATCATGCTTCTCCAAGTCGTAGGCAAACCCCCGAAGTCAAACATTTATCTTTTTTCTTTAATATGCCCATTCCCAGGAGGAACTTAAGGGCTTTGAGAACTGACACCTTAGGACTGTAGTTTTCTTCAGACTGTAAAAACCTTGGTGTGTGACAATACTGAGCATTGCCTGAGCCCTGTGATCCTGTAAAACAGTGATGGTTAAGACGTTCCCCCTCCTCACAACTGCGCCCCCACTTTTGCTGCAAGAAGCCCCTTCCCATGTGGCTTAGGCTGACTGGTGGATGACCATTTACCGAGGACAAGGCCAGACACAGGCCTTGAAACCCCCCTTCTCTGCCTTATAAGTGATTAGCTCAACTGCCTGTTCCCACTGATCGATCACCTCCCACCTTGAAATGGTTCTTCGTGGTGCATTTGCGCCTAGGGGGGTGGACTTGTCTTTGACTGTCGCCTTCCACGGAGGACGGTTAGGGTGGGCAGGAAAGAATTCTCTGCTACAGGTCTGCCTTCCAGGCTGTTTCCAGAAGTGGGAATGCTGGTGCCCTGGAGTCTGGGAATGGATTTCTGGTGTCCCAGCTTCAGGTGGAGTTGAAATTGAGTGAGACAACCCACCACACCCATCTGGAGCCAGGAACTAGAGCCATTTTTAAAGTGGCAGATTCTCTGTAAGATTACACACACACACACACACACACACACACACAAAATGCGCTCAGCACGTTGCTTTCTTTCTCACATGCATTTGGCCATCTAAAATGGGAATGGTGGTTTTTGAAGCATGAATGTAGTTTTAAATTTTGAGTATTCTAAACTTTAATGTAGCTTCTTAAAATGTTTGCCTGATTATCTGGAGATTTACTAAACCTTTGGAGTGGTAATAATGAGTTGATCTGTATGACTTTGCTTTCTATGATGCAATGAAAGCACTGTAATTAAAACCTCTGCAGTTGGGTCAGCAGGCTATTGGCCAAAACAAATTCTGCCTTTTGGGTTTCTTTAACCAAACAAGGGAGTAGAGTGTAGGCCGAAGTGGCAAATTCATTTCAGAGCTGGTCAGAGCCCTCAATGATTGAGCAGCCTTCTCAGGCGAATGTGTAAGGTGCCGTGAATCTTGGCAAGGCTGGCTACTGATGTGTGCACGTGACACCACGGAGCCACACCTAGGAAGATGTGGTTTCTGTAACAAGCTTTGGAAAACCGAAGTTCAGCTTAATTATCCAACTTTGTTACAGAAAAAGCTTTGACCAGATGGCCAAGACCTGATTGTCTCAGGGTTGAGACGTGGTTATAAAACTGCCCTTACTTGGTGCCAGTCAGTGTTGGTCCACAGTGATACTCCTCCAACCTCACTGAATAGTTTGGAGACTGAAATGAGACTGTGAAAATCTCCTTAAGGTGAAAAGGGCTCTGGGGCACCTGGGAATATCCGCACACCCGTGACCATTCCCCTTTAAGGTGGAAAGGACGGCTGGGTCATGCGGGAGCATCCGCACACCCGTGGCCGCCGTCTTTAAGGTGGAAAGGGCTGCTGGGGTGCCCTGCAATATCTGCACACCCGTGGCGATTGTGGCTGTCCCCCTTTCTGCTCAGTCACCTCTGTGTTCCCGCATTCAGGCTTTGGGACACTCATGGGCAGCTCATCCCCTGGGCTGGTGAGGAAGGAGTGGGAGGTTGTTCTGAGGCTCTGTCACTGCCCTGTCATGAGCTGGACAAGGCCGCGGCAGTGACCCAGGAGGAGTCTGGTCAGTGAGGGCTCCGACAGGAAGTGCTGAGGCTTGAGGTGGCTCTGCCAGTCGTAACCAAATGTCTTCCCTCTTATTTCCACGATTCCTTCTAGTTCTGCACCTTGCACTGCAGTGTCTCTGTGTGTCTATAAATACACATGAGTTACAATACAGGTGTCTCTTTCCCGTCTGTCTGGGGCTGGGTCCATGGAGTGAAGTGCAGACCCCCTTACTGCTGGATGCCCACCAGCACGAGGCACTGCCTGCCCTGCTAACGAATGCCTACAGCGAGTTCTGGAAGCCCCCTTCTGAGCACCTGGCCTTTTGACCGTGTACATGGGAGACAGATGAGCTCCCCTTGCCCCACCCTGAGCAGAGACTGGGGAGGTGGCGGCAGCACGGTCCTCCATGGTGCATCCTTGGTGCGTGGAGGAAAGTGTGTTCATGCTTAAAACACAGCCCATCTTCTCAAAAGCAGGGTGACAGCCACATTTACATCTGGAATCTTAAAAAAGGGCCCGTCTCTTTGGGAGAAGAACATGGCATGTAAGTGTGTACCTCCTTTTTTTTTTTTGAAAAAGTTTCACTCTGTCACCCAGGCTGGAGTGTGGTGGTGCAATCTCAGCTCACTGCAAGCTCCGCCTCCTGGGTTCATGCCATTCTCCTGCCTCAGCCTCCCGAGTTGCTGGGACTATAGGCGCTCACCACTACGCTTGGCTAATTGTTCGTGTTTTTAGTAGAGACGGGGTTTCACCATGTTAGCTAGGAAGGTCTCAATCTCCTGACCTCTTGATCCGCCCGCGTCAGCCTCCCAAAGTGCTGGGATTATAGGCGTGAGCCACCGCGCCGGGCCATATGTGTGTACCTCTTTACAAGTCTTGCCCCACCTTTGCATTTAAAAATTATTGAAAAACTTAAGGGTGTGACTGACAAGAACTTCATAGGTTTCTCCAAGTAAAAATTTGGAAAAGTTAAGTGAACCCATAATGTGTTTTATTTCTAGGAGTCCCACAGATGGATTTTTAAGTGTGGGCAAAACATCTCTAAGTTCTTCAGCCTGATTTCCGTGGAATCGTGAATGAAACGTGCTGAAGTTGCCGTGCGGATTTTGTTATGTGGCGGTGACAAGTGGGGCTGGTCATTAAACAATTGGAGGGATCCCTGTCTTTTCTGTGCTCCTGTTGGACACTAGGCACATGCTTGGTGTTTTCTGTGTGTGTGGACAAGACGAGGACAGAATTTCTGGATGATTCACACGGTGGTATCTTCTCCCTTTTCTGTTAAAACGTGTCTTCTGCTGCTTCTACATAGACCAAGTGTTTCTTTCTCTTGTCTATCTACATAAACGCTATTTAACAAAAACTGTACTGTAGACACGTGAAGCTGAATTCCACATTATAAAGCAGATGGAGATGACTGAGTATACTGTTTCGTGGAAGGAAGGTTTAAAATGATTTTTAGCTTTTTCCCTGAAATAGGAAATAATTTTAACTTTTTCCCTGAGATAGAGAATAATGAAATGGGAAAATAATTAAATTTTCCCATTTAAAGGTTAGATTAATTATTATATTATTCATGTATTGCAAGGGAAAAAGGAACTAGATCTCACCATCTACCCAAATGAAAATTTAAAGGGTATGGGCGAATTCATTTGAACTCGTTTAATTTTTTGTTTGTTTGTTTTTGACAGTCTCACTCTGTTTCCCAGGCTGGGTGCAGTAGTGCAGTGACAGCTCACTGCTACACCAACCTTCCAGGCTCAAGTGATTTTCCCGCCTCAGCCTCCCCAACTGCTGGGATTTACAGCATTAACCACCACACACAGTTTATCACCTCTTGGAGACTAGCTTTGAGTTTGGGCATTCAGTGAACTGTATTTTGGTTAATTCCCAAAGTTTCTCACTGTTTATCTTTAATTTGCTAAAAATCTAAACGTGTTGTGAAATGCGTTACATTTCCTTAGCATTCACGGATTCCCTGTTAGTGGGGGAGAGACACAGAAGGGCAGAAGGCATTCGGACATCATCAGGGTTGCAGTTGAGTGCTTGCCCCGAACACACTGGAGCTCTGTGGCCCCACGGGGGTCCTCTGTCCACTGAGGGGGTCGGGTTACCTGGAAGGTTTCTCCAGCCTCTGCGATTTTGCCCTTTTCAGGTTAACATCTCATCCTTGTCCTGGACAGGATCGCCTTTCGTTCACTGACCCACGAGTGAACAGTTGGTCAGTGGCCAGTGCAGTTTCCTTCCGCTGGGAGGTGGTGATGTGATTACACTTCCGTGGAACTTGGTTCTTGGTGTATTAAGGGTTCAGTTGTATCTTGATTTTTAATCTGCACCTCCGAATTGCTCTTTTGATTGCAAAGAGATTGCTTGCTGGATTTGTTTCTGAATATTTCATGGATAACAGGAGAACTTCGCTTATCTGTGTGTTCATTTAATGTGTTTTTGCCGGGCATTTAAATGGGTGTCTTAGCCCTTAGCCCACTTTCTGTGTGTGGTGGATTCATTGAAATCGTTCATATGAAGTCTCTTTTCTATTAAGGCCAGAGGACGTGGGGTGCTGTCTCCCTAAACTCGGGGGAAATGGCATTGTTCTGCCCTCCTCCCTGGGAACCCTGGTGTTTCCAGGTCTCTGGACTTGGCTCCCACACTGGGAGAGTGACTGTGGCTTCCGGAGCCCGTTTTGTGCGGGACTGACTCCTTCACTTGCTTTATTTCCCACCGTCTTTGCTGTTTTATGATGCAGGGATGAGGGAGTTGGGCCCGGGGGGGGGGGGTCCTTGCCTGTGCCTGAAAGGCCCAATGCAGAAACTCCTTGTGGGAAGGATGTTCCTTGAGGGCAGCTTGGAGTCTTTTCCTACTTTTAACAGAGCAGTAGCTATTCACATGGTTCTATTCTGCTAGTGTGTTTCAAAGTAATTGGTGTAGAGTTACGAAGATGTCCGAGACACCCATGATGCACGCTGGGCCAGTGCCAGGCATTGTGCTCAGATGCCTTCAGACCACATTCAGATGCCAAAGATTCTTGCTTGGTTATTCTCAAACATATGAGAATCTTAAACGCGAGCCACGGTGTGGATTTTCTCTTGAGCTACCATGACTTTGCTTTGTATTTTGGGGATGAATGACTTCATCAAGGGGAAAGAATTTGAGGAAGGAACCTCAGAGCCTGGGGTGGTGGTGGGGAGGGGCGGGGGGCAGAGGGAAAAGGAGCTGTAGGGCGAGGAGCCAGGCTGGGGCGTCTCCCCATGATGCTCTCCCACCCCTGGCGCCAGGCCCCAGGGACTGACTGACTTTCCCACAGGAAATGTGTATGATTGCGTGTCTGTTTTGTGGGCGGGCCAGTTGGATTGAGGGAATGTACGTGTTGTGATTCCTTATTGATTCGAAGGTTGAAAAGGTTTGTGCTCAATACAGGGGTCTCTTGGTGCGATGGGAAATGTGATTGTAGCTGCCTTCGGGATGGGGAGAGCCCTCGAGGTCCTCAGTGAGGGCCGGTGCTGGCCTTAACCTCCCTGGGTGGGCTGCCCTCTGGGTGGGAAGGGAAGTCCTCGGTGGTGGCCGCTGCAGGCCTTCGCCTTCCCGGGTGAGTTCTGCTCCATCCTCGGCTCTGCGACTCCTTGCCTGGCACCTTCCTCGTTGGAGGCCGGGATCCATCAGCTTTGTCCACGAGTGTCCTGCAGACTAGTGCTGACTGCAGGTTCAGTGTGGTCAGAGGAGGCCCTCGTGATGCGAAGCTAAACGTTTAATGAGTGCGCTGCTGAGTGCATGAGCCGTGTCAGCCCAAGAGTCCGGGTAGGAGGGAACCGTGGGATGGAGGGAAGACTGGACAGATGGGTGCTTTCTTCGGCCCCTGGGGGCACGGCCAGGTCCATGCTCAGACCTCCTGGTTTCTCCCGTATTTCCATAAATAGCAAGGGAAGGACTCGGGGCACCCAGGGACCTCATGGGTCTAAGCTGTGTCCTCGCGTGGCCCCAGCTGTGGCCAGTGACGTTCTTCTCTTTAACCTCAGGCTTATTGTGTATAAAAACACAAGGAACAGAAGTAGTTCACGGGCCTCTAAAGACTTACGTAATTATTAATAGGCCTACTTTTATGATTTCATATGTATTAAGAGCAAATCATGAAAAAAACTCATTTCTGTTTGGAGAAATCTTCACTGTTCTCATTTTTGTGGCAAGCGACATTGATTCTTTGCTTAGTGACAGCGTTAGTGCTCTCCTGCCCAGCGCCGCTGCCTGGCGTGTCCTCGGCACACACCTCTGTCCGTTGGTCTCCGTTCACCTTTCTGCCTAGAATTGTAGAAGGGGCACTGGGATCTTAGGGCTAGAAAGAAACCCTGAAGACCCCTTTTAGGGGCGGCTTTTAGTCAGGGCTCTCCAGCGAGACAGCCAGCGGGTGTGCGTGTGTCTCCAGGGGGGAGGCTTGCTGCAGGGGCTACAGAGTCCAAGAAGCCCCAGGACCCAGAGCCTGCAAGCTAGAGTCCTGGGAGGGTGTGGCTTGAAGACTTGAGAAGCGGAGGGTGCAGATCCCACCCGGGTCCGAGGAGCTGAGGCCCAGGAGCACGGGCGGCAGAAGACGGATGTCACTGGCCCACAGCCAGACAGGTGGAGTAAGCCCAGTCTTCCCCGTCTTGCTGTTTTACTCGGGCCCTGGGTGGATAGGGTAGTGCCCCCCACACTGGCGAGGATGAATCTCCACTGAGTCCAGAGGCAAACATGCATCTCACACAGAAATAATGCAGAACCAGCCATCTGGGCACCCCTGGTACGCTCAAGTTGATGCACAAAACCAACGCCGCGCGTGGCCCTGACGTCTGCGTGTTCGCATCACTCCACGCACATTGCTCGGTCGTCGCCTCGGTGAGTTTGTCAGCTCGTTGTGTGGTTCTGGGGGTCTTTGCCCCAGGTGGTGGCGGTGGTGGTGATGACAGGCTCCCCACCGCCCCAGCTCAGGTACGGAAGATGATGCCACCAACCGCTCCTTATTTCTCAGACACTTGGGCGGGCGCTCTGTGTAGCCAGTTTCACCTGCAGCAGCATGTGTTCCCTCCGCTGATTCCATCCGGAGGGTGTGCCTCCCTTCTGTTGGGGTGCAGCCTTCTTTCAGGGAGGAACTGTGTCCTGTTCGCCTATGTCTCCTGTGGTGTATCTCATGGCTGAATAAGTAGCTATAGGATACCTCGGTGGCTGAATGATAGGTTCATTGGAAGGAAAACTTTATACTTTTTTTTCTTTTTGGGATGGAGTTTCACACTCAGCCCCCAGGCTGAAGTGCAGTGGCACGGTCTTGGCTCATTGCAAAGTCTCCCTCCCGGGTTCAAGTGATTCTCCTCCCTCAGCCTCCCAAGTAACTGGGGTTACAGGCGTCTGCCACCATGCCTGGCTAATTTTCGTATTTTCATTAGAGACGGGGTTTCACCATGTTGGCCAGGCTGGTTTTAAACTCTTGACCTCAGGTGATGCACCCATCTCGGCCACCCAAATGGCCATGAGCCACCGCACCCAGGAGCTTAATACCTTTTTTTATTTTTAAATCATAATGGGCTTGTTAAATGCTTAAGTTAATGTTTATTTTTAAAAATGTTATCTGTGACCTTTCAGCTTTTCATAGCACTTCTCGTGTGAACATTTAAAAAAGGCCCTTTAGTCGTGGGGGAGAAGGGGTTATCCCTTTCAGCAGAGGGAGATGGAGGAACAGGCCCTGGTGGGTCTGAGCACAGGCAGTCACCCCAGCCTTGGTGCTTGCTTAGGTCTGTTCTCCGTTCACCATAGCCGCTTCCACTCTCATTGTCAGCTTAAAAATGAGCTTTTTCCTCTTTCTAATCAGAACACTTAGTTTGTTAACTGTCACATTAAGGTATCGAGAATGATGGCTTTCAGGCCTCAGATATGAGACAAGTAGTAAATGCAGCTGACCTTGAACAACATGGGTTTTCAGCTTCGAAGGATCACTTATGTTAATTTTTTTTCCAACCAAACCCTTACTGAAAAAACCTGGCTTTGTGGAGGGCCGACGTTTCCTACATGCGGTTCCATAGGGTGGCTGCGGGGTCCTGTGGATACGTAATTTGGGTCAACTCGGGGCGTGTTCTGGAATACATGTACCTGTGTACACAGAGGGACAACTGCAGCTTTTTAAAAGTTTGTGTCCTGCCTTGTCCTAAAAAGGCTCCAAGGTGGATGCAAAATTATTTCATTCTTTTGGTTTTCTTGGTGGGATATTGATGTTTATTCTTCAGTGTCTAAAATCCTGAGTGAACAGAGTTAGTGCTTCAGGAACAAAGCCAGTCTGGAAACACACATTGAGATATTCACCTTTTCTTCATGGTTTCACAAAAGGCCATGATCATATTTTATTCAGTTGAACTGTAAGAAACTGCCAATATTTGCTGCTTTTGGCCTACAAAATGGCAAGTTCGTACGATATTAAAAACAAAGGCTTCCTGGATGGGGAAAATAGGAATCGGTAAGAACCTGAAGTTGTCTGTCATGGCCTCTGAGTCACAGGTAAATAAACCTGCGTGAGGGGAAGTTGGCTGTGCAGCATTTTCCTTCTGTTTTGAGACTGTCAGAAAAAGGTGAGTTCCATTGCGTTGGGTCCCTTTGCCTCACCTTTGCTGCAGAGGGGACTTGCCATTATACCTCTTGTTCCCAGTACCCAGGAGGCTGATGCCACATAGAAGATCTGCAGGTCGGCAGATGTGAAACAGGCATCGGACACGCTGTGCACCTTGGGACGCGTCTGAGAAGTGTGTGCTTGCAGCAGATCTGAGGTGAGGGCGTGTTCCATCTCCTCTCCCTTCTCTGGCTTTACAGGCCTTTGAAGTTGGTCCTGGAAAGTGAAATTAGTTAATGCTGATTAGCTGCAGGTCAAAGCCGGGGCCGAAGAGACCCACCCTTCAGTACGGGTGTGAAGCATTGGGCCTTCCCATCAGGCAGCAGGGACTCAAGAAAGACCCACATGCCCTCCAGTTCCCTTATGTTGAAATTTTTTGTACTCGGCCATGCCGGGTCATTTTGGGAAGTCAGTGGGGGGTTCACATGGGGGTATGCAGTATTCTTAGGTGTCAGGTGCGAGAGTTGAATTTGTAGAAGCTGTGCAGATTGGAAAGGACCTGACAGGGAGTGCTGTTTACACGGAGCCGATTTAACGTGAGGTCTGTGCTCTGCCTGGGTCCGTGTTTGACCGGTGTCTCCCAGTCTGCAGCAGGATGTTGACGTGACTCGGCGCCATCGTCCCACTCTGTGTAGACGTCTGAGGATCTGTGCGCAGCTGCTCTGTTAGAATGAGTTGTGATAATGAACTGAGAAACAGTGAACAAACCTTGAATTGGTTAGCACTGGTTTCACGGCCACTTCTGCCGTGGTTGGAGTCATTCATAATAAAGTGTGCTGGACTCCTATGCAGAGCTCTGAATTTCAGAGGCCCTTTAACTCGGCAGCTAACCAGCTGCTTCCTTCAGAAGACATTTGAGTTCCCTTTACCTGCCAGGGTGACCCTGGGAGTTTGAAGATGAGTGAGACAAGCCCTCCTTGTCTTATGGATTTTACTGTCCATAGGGGAGACTGATGTGGATGGTGAAGGAGGCCCTATCGGAGGTCAGCGCACATCAGTTTTGTTTCTTCAGCACTTGCTGTGTTCAGGCGGTGCCCTGGGCCATGTGCAGAGCATCTGGGGACCCTGCCCATGGCATCCCAGGCACAGCTAGCATCTGCGCCATCTTCATACTTGGCCTGAGTTTTGGGGAAGTACCGAGGACGGCTTCTGCCTTTGCTGGAGAGGGTTGGAAGTCAGGGCAGCCTCCACAAGGAGATGATCGTCAGCTGATTCCTCAAAGAGAGGTTGTCCCCACATGGGCGGAGCAGGGCAGCATGCGCAGACCTGGGTGTGGGGTCTGGGGCAGGTGCATCTGAGTGGGATTTGCTGGGAGACAGCAAGGGTGAGGTGTGAAGGCAGTTGGAATTTACAGGATAAATTATCACTAAGGCGATGCTGGGAAAACATAAAATCGGGACTCTCTGGGGTAAACGTGGACTGAGAGTGACCCTGGGCGTGGGTGTTTTCAGGCTCTGAAGGCAGAGATTTAGGAAATTGGGGCAGAGCTGAGCCCCAGACGAGGATGAAGACCACCCTTGGGATGTTGAATGAGACGGGTGGAAACCCAGTGAATGTCCTGGGGTCAGTCCAGCAGGAAGGCAGCAGAGGAGACCGGTGTCTTCAAAAGCCCCGTGGGGCCTGCCTCTCAAAGTGCTGGGATTACAGGCATGAGCCACTGCTCCCTGCCGATACTTTTAAAATTTCTAAGCTACTCTCTCTCATACCCACTCCCGTATTTTTTTTTTTTTAAATCAGGTTTATGGCTATATTTTTTCCAAGGGAACGAAACAGTTACCTGTTTGAAGTACAAATAACACCGTGTTTAAAAACAGAAAATGCCAATTTGCATAGAAGTTTCCAAATACCCAGTTGATTTGAGCCTTGCATTGCAGTGTCACTACCTGCTCTTAAATTTCTACATGATGTATAGATAGCGAGGCAGGGACGGCTCGTACATACATCTTCAGGTTTCGATTCTACTAACTTGGGCTATATTTTCATTTATTTTGGCACACGTGTGGGTGTGGCAAGCAATGCCAGGGCATTTATTTTGAAGCTTGTCCAAGAACAGTTGGGAAGATTTTCACATTTTTAGAATTTTCATAGTAATAGTTATAATTTACAAAGAATTTAAAATTGTGTAGTCATTATTTTGCTTTTTTCTAGATGTGCCTCGAAACAGGGTTGCTAACTAGAATTCTACATCACAGGATTCAGAATAGTACCGTTTTGGAGCAGATGCCTGTAATCGAGGATTTCCGCCTAGTCAGTTCACTTTAAGCGTGTTTAAAAGGTTTTCTTTATCCTAGTTGGCACCTGTGGCTATAGTTTGTTTTCACTGCTGAGGAATATTCCATGATGGAAACCGTAATTCATCTGTTTTTCATATCGGTGGACATTTGGATTATTTTGGGAGGGTGTGTATGCCTATTCAGCCTTCATTTTTTCAGGATTTTTTGTAGAAGATAATGTAACAGTGTAACATCCTCTGCTACGGAGCCAAGACGAACCCTGATTACATCCACACAGACTCTCACATAGACTCTCAGGCCTTGTTACCAATACACAGAACCATTTTCTTAAGTTGAAACACAGTAGCAGAACCTGAAGCCATGTGAACAGGTCCTCCGATCTTACACTTGGAATTCACTTTTTATTACTATGTCTGCTAATTAGGAAGCATATCAATTATACAGACATCTGAGATTGTAAAATTATACATTTATAACAGAAAAGAAGCTTATTTAATACCCCAGAACACATGGCTACGTTTTTCCCTCATGCCCCACCACTGTTTTCTTTGCTTGAAATGGGAAATGACACTTGAATGCGGTTTTCTAGCGACTGTTAGACTGGCATAGTTCTTCAGAGACAGAGGATGTAAAGCACATGGAGAATTTCTGTTTGTGGAATGTGATTTCCCGGTCACCTCATTCAGGCTGCCACCGCCTTCCCCTCTGGCCGCCTGCACCGTGGGACATCTGAGGAGGTCCCTGTTTCATCCTCTGGAAATTCTGAAAAGGAAGGAGAGGAAGGCGTGCAGGATGTGGTACCTTTGTGTTTGTCCTTCCAGCTTTTACTTGAGTCTCGGCTGCCTTGGTGGTTCCTGCCTTTATGTCCCTAGCTCGTGGCTTCGTCCTTGTGTCTAACTCACAGGCAGACAGATGGAAAGGGAAGTTGTATTCAGCCAACAGCTTGATCTTATTCTCAAGGCTTAAATCGACTGGGTATTTGGAGACTTCTGTGCAAATGGGCATTTTTGGTTTTTAAACATGGTGTCTTATTTGTACTTCAAATGGGTAACTGGTTCTCCTGGAAAAAATACAGGCATAAAGCTGGTTCTTTAAAAAAAAAAAAAAAGGGAGTGGGTGTGAGAGAGTGGCTTAGAAATTACACCAGTAATGGTCGGGAGTGGTGGCTTACGCCTGTAATTCCAGCACTTTGAGAGGAGGAGGCAGGTGGATATCCTGAGGTTAGGAGTTCGAGACCAGCCTGGTCAACATGGTGAAACCCCGTCTGTACTGAAAAGATGAAAATTAGCCCGGCATGGTGACAGGCACCTGTAATCCCAGCTACTTGGGAGGCTGAGGCAGGAGAATCACTTGTACCCGGGAGGCAGAGGTTGCAGTGAGCCGAGATTGCACCACTGCCCTCCACCTTGGGAGACAGAGCAGAAACTCCATCTCAAAATAGAAAAAAAAAGAGAAAAAAACAAAACCCGGTAATGGAAACCTGATTGCATCATCTGTGATGGAGATGGTGGATTATTTCATTTTTAGTGACAGGATGAATTGGATATGTTTGCAGTATTGATCTTGACAAGGGAAATGGTGAGAACCAAATGTGCCGCCCAGCTTGGGCCTCGCCGTTGGCAGAAGACCCTGGCGGGCAACAGACTGGAGACTTGGAGACGGAGGGGAGAATTCTCACACCTTGACGCTGGTGCAGTCTGTGCTTCTGGACTCCTGCTGGAGGGAGGGGCCCCTTTGCCTTGCAGGCTTTGGTGTAGTGGAGACCTTAGGACCTGCCCCTCCGGGCACACCTGTGGGTGTGGCAAGCAGTGCCAGGGCTGAGGCACAGGTGCTGAGCCCGAAACGTGGGACGGGAGAGGCTGCACACGCCTGCAGGCCTCTGTTCCAGCAGCTGGGGGTTTCCGCAAGGGGGTGGGGCGTTGGTTTTCCTTCTTGAATTTGGGTGGGGAGGGTGTCCTGGGGTGCTGTGTCTGCACTTGTGTTGCTCTGAGGTCAAGTTGTGGCCCTGAGTCCCTGTCCCTCTGCCAAAGTGAGGGTTTGCCCATTTTCAGGTCAGATTTCCCTTGGATTCGGGTCTCTAGGAGTGGGGGGCATTCCAAGGGGGCGTGAGCACGGTGGACGCGCGTGGGCCTCTTCTTCTCCCCTCAGCTCCTGGGCTGTGTGTGAAGAGCTGCCCAGCGGAATCGCCCTCCTGCCTGGTGTTTCATTCTCCAGAAATCATTCTCACTGTGGACTCTTGAGTCAAATGTAATCCAGGAATGGAACGTGCTGTTGCTGGATGCCACACACAGCATCAGCAGCTTAGCTGGGGATTATATGATCTTACCCCACACCTTAAAAGTAAAGACTATAGTTGTCAGGCCTCTGAGCCCAAGCCAAGCCATCGCATCCCCTGTGACTTGCACGTATATACGCCCAGATGGCCAGAAGTAACTGAAGAATCACAAAACTGCAAATGCCCTGCCTGGACTTAACTGATAACGTTCTACCAGAAATAAGTGAAAATGGCCAGTCCTTGCCTTAAGCGATGCTTTCTTTTTTTGTGAAATTCCTTTTCCAGGCTCATCCTGGCTCAAAAAGCTCCCCCACTGAGCGCCTTGTGACCCCCACTCCTGCCCGCCAGAGAACAACCCCCCTTTAACTGTAATATTCCTTTACCTATCCAAATCCTATAAAATGGCCCCACTCTTACCTCCCTTCGCTGACTCTTTTTGGACTCAGCCCGCCTGCACCCAGGTGAAATAAACAGCCATGTTGCGCTCACAAAGCCTGTTTGGTGGTCTCTTCACACGGACGTGCATGACAATAGTTAAGGGGATACTGAAGTCTTTGGCAGCTCCAAGAGCTTTTTCAGTTTGTGTCGGGCCATTTGAGGCGGAAGGAAAAGCTTGCTTAGAGAATCTTACAGAAATGTTTGGTGCAGCGCCATTAACTGGTGGAATAAATGTGTAACTTTCCATGGCGGCCCTCTGGAAAGACATGCACTTTGAGTGCACCTTGGCCTGCTGGCTACAAGAATCGGCCGTGTCAGCCCACTTTCCGTGGGTCTGCAGGTGTGTGTGGACCATCGCCCTGCACTGTGGCCGGGAAGGGAAGATGATCTGGAATGCTGGCGACAGTTGTCGGTGCGTGTTGATGTGTGCTGCTTTCTACAGGGGAGAACATTTCTGTTTAATAAACATCTCATCACGATGATGACTGCAAGATATTTGAGTCTCATTCAATAGTGTTTCTGGCTTCCTTCTGGTTTTAATCTGCTTTCTAGCACTAGGCAAGTGAAGACATGGAAAGTAAAAACCCATCGAACTTGTAGAGACAAGGTGTTGTGTAGGAACAGACTATAGCCTCTGGCTCTGTTTAAAGATTGTAGTAAACTCTTACCTGGCATGGTCAGGGTGTAAATTATCTTGTTTAATCGAAATGTGTATGAGTCAAAGCTGGCACCTGCATTGTTGATGAAATACCAGATTTTAAGGGAACATGTCAATGTGCCGTAAGATACCAACAAAGTTCCTCGCTGAGGTTCGGCGCGGGTTCGGAGGAGCTGGGCCTTAGGTCACCGGGGTCGTCTCTGGGAGCAGATGCTCAGTGTGGGCGTTAGTCACTTAGCCTTTCCAGAGCCGAGGAACAGCTCTCTGTTTTGGTTTTTGGAACCTGTATTTAGAGTCAGTTTGTCCCACTGGACTCGAAGTTGCTGCGCAATTTCAGACCTTTGCCTCCACCGTGAGCTCGTTTTCTTGTTCCCTGATAACTGCCTTGGTTGCCCCTGATAACTGCCTTTGCCTGACATTCGAGCCTCGTCGTTCATGGACACAGGCTCCATGGTGGGGCAAAGGCCGCGACTCCGGCTTGCACAGTTCCGTGCCTCTCACCATGGTTTAGCACATCACTCCCGGGATCTCCCGTTTAGAGGAAGAGTGTCCCTTTCCTGCAGGCCCTGTGTGGTGTGGAAACCACCCCTACCTACCTTTGTCCTGTTTGAACTGTACTGTGAAGTTATTTCTGTTCTAGTCAACCGTCAGAATTTAAGGAACAGTGATTTATGTAACTTATCACACACTTCTCAGCAGTTCTTTATGAATTTCATTCTGTTGTGAAATGAATGCAGTTTTCATGGCTATGCTGGTCTCACCTTGAGGCCCTTGAAATGAATTGCCTTCCCCATTGTGTGTTAAGGTTGTGCCTGGGAGCTGTTGAGGCCTCACCTCTGCTTAGGGCAGTGGCTTTGCTCTCCTGACAAGAGGAAGAATCTTATTTAGGGCATTTCTAATGTGGTTTTTGCTTCTAGACAGAATTCCTTTTTTCACAGAGACAGCCACTAAAGTCATAAATTATGCTCAGGACGGACACACGGGTCAGCTGACAGAGTGGAGTCCAGAACAGACCCAAAGATGCGAAAGCAGTTCAGTGGAATTTGAGTCTTTTCAACAAATGGTGCTGGAATTATGGGACAGCCATATGCAAAAGAGTGAAAACAGGGAGAAATTCCTGTATGAAAATTAAGGTGGACCATGGCCCTGAATGTAAAAGACCAAACTACAAAACCTGTAGAAGAAACGGAAATTGTCGAGACCTAGGGTGAGAGCCCTTAGCCATACCATGATCCATAGTCAAGGAAGAAAACAAGTAGGTAAGACTCATCAACATTAATCTTCTAATATAAAAGACACCCCTGGGGAATTGAAGAGACGCATTTTCGATAGATGGGCAGAAGATGTCTAGGAACCATGCAGCCGGCGAAGGACTCGTGTCCAGAACGCACAGGACTCCCACGGCTCACGACAGAGAACAAACCACCTGACTTAAAAGCGGAAGAGGCCTGAACAGATGCTTCTCTAAGAAGGACGGGAGGATGGCCCGAAAGCATCTGAAATGACCTTCAATGTGACTGGCTGCACCGAGATGTGCACCGAAGCCACAGTGAATTTGTTCACACCCCTGCTGGAGCGCCTGACTAAGGTCTTCCGACAGCCCCAGGGGCTGGTGAGGACAGGCAGTCGGGACTCCTGTGCGATGCTGGGGTTCCGCACGGTCCAGACAGCTTCGCGGTTTCTTACAAAACTGAACTCACACAAACGTGGGGCCCGGTGACCCTAATCCTGGGTATTTACCCTAGAGAAACAGAAGCTGATGTTTAAGAAAAACTGTGCCCAGATGTTAATAGCGCTGTCTATAGTTGCCCAAAACAGGTTACAATGTGCCGCAGCCATACGTGGAATAATAAATACCCAGCAGCCCCGAGGCCTGGCTGTTGATCACAGGAATTTCTGAAGCTGCCGAGTGTAGAAAGCACTGAGGAGGCTGTGCTCCCACCCCCGTGAGCCTTCCAGGCATCATCCTCTCCCCTTGGCGAGGCGGCGTTCATGGCACACCGAGGAGGCTGTGCTCCTGTCCCCCGTGAGCTTTCCAGGTGTCCTCGTCTCCCCTCCAGGGGGACAGAAGAAACCTTTCAAACCCTTCTTAAACGTGTTTTCATGTCTTTGTTTTAACAGATTTCTTTGTATCTTCTCCCTTATCCAGAAGGGAGGCTGAACGCTGAGTTATTCACGGGAGTCAAGAAACCACACGCAGCCCAAAGTGACGTTTGCTTCCCTGAAATGATTTGTGTGTGTTCACCTTAAAATGCAACTCAGTAAAACAGGTGTGTTTTGAGGAATGACTTTAAATTACCCGGGTAAAAATGTGACATTTAAATTTCATCGTCTGTGCGGGTGTCCACAGCCCCCTTCTGTGATTGCGTGTGAGTTTGTGACTTGTGGTTATTTTTGAAGAAAGAGAATCTGTTGCTGAGGACTTCAGAGGGTGTGCTGGGATAGTGTAGGGTGGACGTCGGGGGCTTCAGTGTGTGGCTTCCTTGAAGAGGTTTAAATTAAGTTTGAGAGTCTTTACTCCAAAATACTCCGAAACCTGAAACATTCCGAGCTTCCTCATGACACTGGAAGGAAATGCTCTTCCGAGCGCTTTGGATTTCAGGCTGGGGATGCTCAATTGGAAAGTGAAATATTGCAAGACCCTTCTGGCCCCAGGAGCTTGGATAAGGTCATGGAGGGGGCCTGTGCCGGGTGTCCCTGGAGTGTGAGGCAGCCTGGGCTCGCTGGACTGGTTTTTGTAGGAGTCACAGAAGGGAAAGCGGGTCAGTGGCCACACCTGGCTCCTGAGAAGGCTGGACCAGAAGGAGGTGGGTGCAGAGGGCAGCAGTTGAGTCCCCAGCGTCCGGGGCTCCTGTCCCTGGTGGAGTTGAGAGCCTCCTCTAGTTGTGGCCTCTCCCCTGTCAGCAGCCACTGAGGCCTGAAAGGAGAGGGGGCTGAGGAGAGGAGGAAGGATAGGCCTGCTTCTGGAGAGGGCCAGCATCGGCCTGTGCTAGCCTCGTGTGTTACTCCTGCGTCCAGGGTGCACGGCCGTGCCTCGTGGTGTAGCGGTTCCCGGAATGCACAGCGCTACTTGTCCGCAATAACGGCTTTGTCTTGACCCTTGGAGGCAAGTTACCTGTTTCCCCAGTGAAAAGAGGTAGAAAATCTTATAGAAATGCATTTGCTCTGATGTCTATTTTCCGATAAGACATGGTGGCTTAGGCGAAATCTTTGGGAGGTCAAGGCAGGAGGATCACTTGAGGCCAAGGGGTTCAAGACCAGCCTGGACAACATAGCAAGACCCCATCTGTATAACAGAAAAGTTAGCTGAGTGTGGTGGTGCGTGCTTGTGGTCCCTGCTACTCTGGAGGCTGAGGTGGGAAGATCACTTAAGGCTGCAGTGAGCTGTGATTGCTCCACTGTCCTCCAGTCTTGGTGGCAGAGCCAAGACCCTATCTCAGAAAGAAAAGTAAAAAAAAAAAAAAATCCAGAAATGTCATTTTCTTTTTAAATCATCCCAAAAGAAATATCGGTTTTTTCTAAGAATGTAAAGGGAAACTGATACGATTCTTTCCTTGCATTGTTTCTCCTTTTCAAATATTTACAGTAGTCTGTCCACATCGTCTCTCATCTCATTACAAAGCAGAGGTGTCTTTGAGGTTAGTGGTGTTTCTCTGTGTCGCACCTTGGAGAACAGCCAGCATGAAACCTCTTACCACGATCGTGGGCATCGTTTGTAGTCCCAATTAAAATCCTCTCCAGAGACGCCTGTGCTGCTTATTATAGCAGAACTTTGGTTGTGCTGAAATGTGCGTTCAGCTAATGGTTTTAAGTTCATATCTGAGATGATGCTGTATAATTCATGAAGCATATGAGATCAGTAATGATTGAAGATAATTTTGGCTGATGTCATTTAGAGGATATTTTTCACTTCAAGTTAAAGCTTCTTTCACGATAGTCATTTTGGGATTCATTTAACTATGTGCTTTATTTTATAGCTGAAATTTTCATTAGTCATTTCATAACATAGGATTTTGAAAGCAGATTTGGCAAATCTTTCTAACAAAATGTTTGCTTATGACGTCCCAAGGAACAGCAGTGAGAATTGCTGGTAACTGTGGTACATTTTAAGGCTGATGATAGAAGTCACTTGAACAGTAAGGGCTGCTTTGTGAGGCAGATGGGGTTTGAACCCCCATCCTCCTAATACACCAGCCCTGACCCTGGCCTTCTCTCCTCTCCACTGGGAGATGAGAAGGGTGCCAGCATCCACCTCACAGGCTGTCCTGAGAGCCCGGGACTAAGGGCTTGTGTTCCTCTTGCAGGTGGCGCAGATGTGGGGGCTTGACGATATACACACTGCAGGCTGCCAGTGTCGGGGTAATCCAGTTTTATTCATAAAGGTGGGATTTGCTTTGCTCCCCTGCTGACCTGGTGCAGTGCTGCTGTTGTAGCAGGTGTGTGGATCCTCTTGGGTGGTCCTCAGGTGGACAAGGAGTCACCGATTCCGATTCCCAGTGTTAGATGTGAGGGGCCCATGGACCTCATGTGTTCAGAGGGGAGAAGTAAAAAGCTTCCCTTGTAATTCCAGGACTGTCTATCCCAGGAATGCCAAACCACTGGCTTTCACCTGACGCTGTCATAGGTGACACTGTACGGAAATGAGGACTCATGTTCTGCATACCTGAGCCCAGTACCCATCTCCTTCCAGGGCCGTGGCCGAGCCCTCCTGATTTCGCTGGGTTGCCAGCCTGGGGATCTGTAAGCCCAGGGACGTCTGCGGTCTCGGCCCCGCTCCCCGTGGGGACAGGAGGTGGCTTCAGGAGGCCGAGGATGCATGCCTGAATGAAGCCGACTTGTGACTGCAGTTCTGTCTAAGGGCCTCCCTGGGTGTTAGATGTCAGTAAATGACACCTGTGTGTGGATCTCATGTGATGAGAGAAACAGTGGGGGAAACCCAAGCTTGTGGAGTCTGCGGGTTCCGGACTTGGGGATGTGTGCGCCTGTGTACTTGGTGAGGGGTGTGATGTCTGGAGTGAGTGTGCAGGTGTGTCACGTTTGTGCGTGTGTGGTGAGTGTATTTAGCAGGTGTGTGTGGAGTGAGCATGTTCATGCGTGTGTCGTGTGTATCTGAGGGCGTGTGGAGTGTGTACATGCATCATATTTGGTGAGTGTATTTGAGGGTGTGTATGAGTGCATACATACATTTGCGTGTATAGTATTGGGTGAAGGGGTGGCGTGTGTGGAGTAAGCATGCACACGTGTATGCCGTGTGTGGGGTTTCTACCTGCTGCTCCCCTGAGCCTGATCCTGGGCCCTGCTGTCCTGGCAGCTTTACAATTTGGTGTGTCTTTGATTCCGGAAGATTGTGGAACCAAATTCTGAAGCTGTGATCACAAACTTGCAGCCCTGAAGGACGCTGGCTCGTGGAGCCGGCTCAAGGGTCTCTGTGCTGGCCTCTCCCTGGGCTGGGCTCTGTCCACAGAAGAGCATGTCTGATGATTGAGCTGTGCGGGTCTGTGGCTCCCCAGCCTCGAGTCGGCCCTCGGTCCTGTCCCGCCTCTGTTTTTCTTGCTGAGGGGCTCCGGGAAGTGGTGCCTGGGATGGCGTTTTCACCCTGGGGTTGCTTCGCCAGCTGCCCAGGTGCTGGCTGCCTGAGGCCTGCTGCCGTCCTGGGTGGACGGGGCTGGTGCGGGGACATCCCTGAGCACCTGCGGGAAGGCAGGTTCAGGAAGTGCCAGAGGTGAGTGGCTTCCTCCCAGACTTGATTTTCTGGAAAGTTCTGGGCCTCCTGTTTTTCCCTAAGGGAAGTTAGAAACTGAGTTTCTCTTGAGGGGAACGTCTTTGCAGCGTCTGTTGTTTGAATGTTCTCCAGGTGTGGAATACCCGGGGCCGTGTGTGTTTGGGAACATCCGTGTCCTGAGCGAATTCAGTAGGGAATGGAGAGCGGCCTCCTGTCAGCTTGGCCTCTGTTTCCAGCTTGTTGAGGGTTCACGGCTGCTGGTATCCCAGGGAGAGGTAAACACTGGGTGGTGTGGGATGGGAACGTTTGCTCTGACAAGGTCAGTGGGAAAGCATCTAAACAAACGTCGCTGTTCTCCGGGCTCCTCGGGCTCGAGCTTGTTTTGTGGGGTTGAGGGAAAGCTACCCTTGTTCCTGTTCCTCACCATTTGAAAGGCGTCCAGGGCTCGTTCCTCTGGAGATGTGATGCGCGTGAGTGGGGCTCAAGTCGTAAGCTCCGAGGTTATTTGGAATCTGTCAACTGATTTGCTGAACACACAGGTGCTTGGTAAAGGTGTTCCTGATTAGCTAAAACATTTCAACAGGACGTGATAGCTGGTGGTTGTTTAAAGACTATCACAATTTTCCTGTTACTTTTTAAATACCTGTTGAATAAGGGAGGATTCACATATTTTTCTTTTCCTGTCTGCATACTTGATATTTTGTTTTTGGTTTTTTATGTGGGTGTGCAGTGAACAGGATTTAGAAGCAGTCTCAGCCCTGGGGAGACTTCAGGACCGCCTCAGTCAGTGCTGAAGGGAGGCAGGGATTTGGGGGCTACCTCCTCCATAGGACGGACACCAAGGGCCAGGGGTCAGCAATCTCAGTGAGGTCACAAAGATGGGCACACCCATCACCCTGGCCCTTTCCCTCTCCTTCACGTTGGTCTCTGCTCAAAGCTGCTCTCCTGGGTCATCACGGGTGATCTTTAGGCACGTGCTTGCTTCTTGCAGAAGTGGTGTCTGGCTGTGGTCAGTGTGGGCCCTGGGGACTTCCATGTTTTTGGCTCACATCAATATTGGGCAGTGGTGTATGTTTGTTTTGGAGTGGTAGATAGGGTGGATTTTGGCTTTGCCAACTCATTTAATACCTGTTCTCCTAGGTGTGGGGACTCTCTCGTAAGCCGCATGTTCTCCTAGGCGCTGGGACCCTATCATAAGCTGTGTGTTCTCCTAGGCGCTGGGACCCTATCATAAACTGCAGGTGAGGGATCTCGGAGGTGCTCCTTATGAGGATCCGATGCCTGACCTGAGGATGAACAGTTGCAATATTCAAAACCACCCCCCAGAAAAACTGTCATCCATGAAACCCATCCCTGGTGCCAAAAAGGCTGGGGGACAGCTGGCCTAACAGGTGCTAAGATGTCAGTAGATTTTTGGACTTGGGCCTCAGTTGAAGAGGATTAGATTTTGACAGGCGGGGATTGAAGGCTTCTAAAGGGCAGGTTTTCATCTCCAGTGGGGCCTGGGCAGAACTGGGTAGAACTGACCCAGAAGCTGACAAGTAGTCAGGCTGGCTCACTGCCTGTGTCCTGTGTGTGCAGCCTTCCTGTTTATTTAATTATCTGGTAGTGTTGTGGATTCCATTCACAGTCTCAGAGTAGTGGAACCCATTACTTCAAGGCTGACCTTATTTAACTTTATCAAAAAGACATGAAAATCATTTAGTAGAAATCTTCCAGATACCTGTATCCTTTCTTTTCCCAGAGGCTTTTCAGTATTGCAACTTAAAAATCTTCAAAAATAACTTGAAAGGAAAACATCTAAGTACACTTTTGATGAGCACCCTTGACAGCTTTAATATGTGAAGTAAATTCCCTTGACTTTTGTATTCCTAGAAACTCGTTCTTGTTTGCAGAAGACTTTGTATTTTGTCAACAGTGGCCACTGTTCGGTGACCATCATACATACCGTGACTCATTTAGAAAATTGGATGTGGATGTATTGATTTTTCAGACACACAAACACTTGGGCTGTTTGATTTTGGTTTTGATTTTTTGTTTTTTTTTCCCCCCAGCTGAATTCAAAAAAGGGAAACAAGCAGACAGAGTAAGTACCCGAAAGTGTCTAAGTGGCTGGCTGGGGGATCCTACTATGGTGTTGGATTGTGTTCTGCCAGACATCGCTCCTCGAATAGCTGACCCTGAAAGGGCTGGCATTGCCCTCACCCTGGGACATTCGTCTGTCTCACCAGAAAGTGAAGAATCTGCCAGAGCACTGTGAGTCAAATTCAGTCAGAACTCGATTAAATAAGAGGCTTTGTCTCAAAGGCCAAAACATGAGGACACATTTTTAAGTTTTAAGGAACACTTCGTCGTGAGTCAGTCCTGATGTGCACTGCATTAGGAAACCTCTGAACTTCCATGGTCAGGCCCAGAGCTCTGAGGGAAAGTGGTTGTGCCTTTCCCACTGTTTCTGTTTGAAAAAAAAAATTCACTTAGGTAGAACTGGAAGCCTTTCCGCAGTGTTAATACTCATGACCTGTTCTGGGTCTCGGTATATGTGCACTGTATAAATGTACATGTTTGTATGTGGTGTACGCATACTACGTGTATTTCCACTGTGCATGTATTTACAATGTATAGGTATGTGCACTTCATATGTGTCCTATACACGTGCATGCTGTAGGCATGCATGTACACGTGTATATGTGTGTGTGGGCACTATGGTTATAAGCACACTACTTGGACACCTATCTGTTCTGCATGTGTACATACATGTGTGTATTTAATGCCATATTCATACCTGTGTACGTACACCGTGTGGGCAGGTGCACATTATTTCTGCAGATGGATATATACGTATGTGCACACAAGCATGCGTGTACACTATGCACACTGAATAAACTTCTGGATATGTACACACTGATACATATACATGCTGCATATATATGTACACTATTGCATATGTGTATATGCTTTCTACGTTAGTGTACTGATGTACATTGTATACATGTGCCTATGTGTACACTGCGCATGTGTATGCATGCTGTAGTGCACCTACGTACATTTGATAAGAATGTATGCTATATGCATGTGTACACATATAGCAAATAGCATACCTGTGTACATACAGATGTGCATGTGTATGCCATATGCACGTACATACAGGTTATGGTATA